>NC_091330.1:26048809-26348809 GCF_038502225.1 Cherax quadricarinatus | reverse complement strand
GGTAGGAGGGAAGGTAGGAGGGATGGTAGGAGGGAGGGTAGGAGGGAGGGTAGGAGGGAAGGTAGGAGGGAAGGTAGGAGGGAGGGTAGGAAGGAGGGTAGGAGGGAGGGTAGGAAGGAGGGAAGGTAGGAGGGAGGGTAGGAGGGAGGGTAGGAGGGAGGGTAGGAGGGTTGGTAGGAGGGTAGGTAGGAGGGAAGGTAGGAGGGAGGGTACGAGGGAGGGTAGGAGGGAAGGTAGGAGGGAGGGTAGGAGGGAGGGTAGGAGGGAGGGTAGGAGGGTAGGTAGGAGGGAAGGTAGGAGGGAGGGTAGGAGGGAGGGTAGGAGGGTAGGTAGGAGGGAAGGTAGGAGGGAAGGTAGGAGGGAGGGTAGGAGGGAGGGTAGGAGGGAGGGTAGGAGGGAGGGTAGGAGGGTAGGTAGGAGGGAAGGTAGGAGGGAAGGTAGGAGGGAGGGTAGGAGGGAGGGTAGGAGGGAAGGTAGGAGGGAGGGTAGGAGGGAGGGTAGGTGGGAGGGTAGGAGGGAGGGTAGGAGGGTAGGTAGGAGGGAAGGTAGGAGGGAAGGTAGGAGGGAGGGTAGGAGGGAAGGTAGGAGGGAAGGTAGGAGGGAAGGTAGGAGGGAAGGTAGAAGGGAAGGTAGGAGGGAAGGTAGGAGGGAAGGTAGGAGGGAAGGTAGGAGGGAAGGTAGGAGGGAAGGTAGGAGGGAAGGTAGGAGGGAGGGTAGGAGGGAAGGTAGGAGGGAAGGTAGGAGGGAAGGTAGGAGGGAAGGTAGGAGGGAAGGTAGGAGGGAAGGTAGGAGGGAAGGTAGGAGGGAAGGTAGGAGGGAAGGTAGGAGGGAAGGTAGGAGGGAAGGTAGGAGGGAAGGTAGGAGGGAAGGTAGAAGGGAAGGTAGGAGGGAAGGTAGGAGTGAAGGTATCAGGAAAGGTAGGAGGGAAGGTAGGAAGGAAGGAGGGAAGGTAGGAGGGAAGGTAGGAGGGAAGGTAGGAGGGAAGGTAGGAGGGAAGGAAGGAGGACGGTAGGAGGGAAGGTAGGAAGGAAGATAGGAGGCTGTGTAGGAGGGAGGGTAGGAGAGAGGGTAGGAGGGAGGGTAGGAGGGAGGGTAGGAGGGAAGGTAGGAGGGAGGGTAGGAGAGAGGGTAGGAGGGAAGGTAGGAGGGAGGGTAGGAGAGAGGGTAGGAGGGAAGGTAGGAGGGAGGGTAGGAGGGAGGGTACGAGGGAGGGTAGGAGGGAGGGTAGGAGGGAGGGTAGGAGAGAGGGAAGGAGGGAGGGTAGGAGAGAGGGTAGGAGGGAAGGTAGGAGGGAGGGTAGGAGGGAGGGTACGAGAGAGGGTAGGAGGGAAGGTAGAAGGGAGGGTAGGAGGGAAGGTAGGAGGGAGGGTAGGAGAGAGGGTAGGAGGGAAGGTAGGAGGGAGGGTAGGAGGGAGGGTACGAGAGAGGGTAGGAGGGAAGGTAGAAGGGAGGGTAGGAGGGAAGTTAGGAGGGAGGGTAGAAGTGAAGGTAGGAGGGAGGGTAGGAGGGAAGGTAGGAGGGAGGGTAGGAGGGAGGGTAGGAGGGAGGGTAGGAGGGTAGGAGAGAGGGTAGGAGAGAGGGTAGGAGGGTAGGAGGGAAGGTAGGAGGGAGGGTAGGAGAGAGGGTAGGAGGGAGGGTAGGAGGGAAGGAAGGAGGGAGGGTAGGAGAGAGGGTAGGAGAGAGGGTAGGAGGGAAGGTAGAAGGGAGGGTAGGAGGGAAGATAGGAGGGAGGGTAGAAGGGAAGATAGGAGGGAGGGTAGAAGGGAAGGTAGGAGGGAGGGTAGAAGGGAAGGTAGGAGGAGGGAGGGTAGGAGGAAGGGTAGAAGGGAAGGTAGGAAGAAGGGAAGGTAGGAAGAAGGGAAGGTAGGAGGGAGGGTAGGAGAGAGTGTAGAAGGGAAGGTACGAGGGAGAGTAGGGAAGGAGATAAGGAAAATAGGAGGGAAGGAGGCAGAGAGGGTAGGAGGGAAGGAGGATAGGAAGGAGGGAGAATAGAAAGAAGGGAGGGAGGATAGGAGGGAGAGAGGGATGTGAAGTAGGGAGGATATTAGAGAGGGAGGATACGAGAGAGGGAGAGGAGGGTGAATATTAGGGAGGGAGGGAGGATAGGAGAGAGGGAGAGGAGGGTGAATATTAGGGAGGGAGGATAGGAGGGAGAGAAAGAGGGTGAATATTAGGGAGGGAGGGAGGATATGAGAGAGGGAGAGGAGCGTGAATATTAGGGAGGGAGGGAGGATAGGAGAGAGGGAGAGGAGGGTGAATATTTGGGAAGGAGGGAGGATAGGAGAGAGGGAGAGAAGGAGGGTGAATATCAGGGAGGGAGGGAGGATAGGAGAGAGGGAGGGAGGATAGGTGAGATGGAGGGAAGGAGGGAGGATATTAGGGAGGGAGGGAGGATAGGAGAGAGGGAGAGAAGGAGGGTGTATATTAGGGAGGGAGGGAGGATAGGAGAGAGAGGAGGGTGAATATTAGGGAGGGAGGGAGGATAGGAGGGAGAGGAAGTTGAATATTAGGGAGGGAGGGAGGATAGCAGAGAGGGAGAGAAGGAGGGTGAAAATTGGAGGGAGGTAGGGAAGATAGGAGATAGGGAGAGAAGGAGGGTGAATATCAAAGAGGGAAGGAGGATAGGAGAGAGGGAGGGAGGGAGGATAGGAGAGAAAGAGGGAGGGAGGGAGGATAGGAGTTAGGGAGAGAAGAAGGGTGAATATTAGGGAGGGAGGGAGGGAGGATAGGAGGGAGGGAGGGAGGATAGGAGAGAGGGAGGGAGGGAAGATAGAGAGGGAGGGAAGGAAGGAGGATATTAGAGAGGGAAGGAGGATAGGAGAGAGGGAGAGAAGGAGGGTGAAAATTAGGGAGGGAGGTAGGGAAGATAGGAGATAGGGAGAGAAGGAGGGTGAATATCAGGGAGGGAAGGAGGATAGGAGAGAGGGAGGGAGGGAGGATAGGAGAGAAAGAGGGAGGGAGGATAGGGGAGAGGGAGAGGAGGTTGAATATTAGGGAGGGAGGATAGGAGAGAGGGAGGATATTAGGGAGGGAGGGAGGATAGGAGAGAGGGAGGGAGGATATTAGGGAGGGAGGGAGGATAGGAGAGAGGGAGAGAAGAAGGGTGAATATTAGGGATGGAGGGAGGATAGGAGAGAGGGAGAGAAGGAGGGTGAATACTAGGGAGGGAGGATAGGAGAGAGGGAGGATAGGAGAGAGGGAAGGAGGGAGGATAGGAGGGAGGGAGGATAGGAGAGGGAGGGAGGGAGGATAGGAGAGAGGGAGGATAGGAGGGAGGGAGGACAGGAGAGAGGGAGGGAGGGAGGATAGGAGAGTGAGGGAGGGAGAATAGGAGAGAGAGGGAGGATAGGAGGGAGAGAGAGTGAGAGAGAGGGAGGATAGGAGGGAGGGAGGGAGGATAGGAGAGAGGAAGGGAGGGAGGGAGAAAGGAAAGATAGGAGAGAGGGAGGATGGGAGGGAGGGAGGAGGGGTGGGAGGGAGGATAGGAGAGAGGGAGGGAGGGAGGATGAGAGAGAGAGGGAGGGAGGATAGAGAGAGAGGGAGGGAGGATGAGAGAGAGGGAGGGAGGGAGGATGAGAGAGAGGGAGGGAGGGAGGATGAGAGAGAGGAAGGGAGGGAGGATAGGAGGGAGAGAGGAAGGATAGGAGAGAGGGAGAGAGGAAGGATAGGAGAGAGGGAGGGAGGGAGGATAGGAGAGAGGGAGAGAGGAAGGATAGGAGAGAGGGAGGGAGGATAGGAGGGAGAATAGGAGAGAGGGAGAGAGGAAGGACAGGAGGGAGAGAGGAAGGATAGGAGAAAGGGAGGGAGGGAGGATAGGAGAGAGGGTGGATAGGAGGGAGGGAGGGAGGATAGGAGAGAGGAAGGATAGGATGGAGGGAGGGAGGATTGGAGAGAGGGAGGGAGGACAGGAGAGAGGGAGGATAGGAGAGAGAGGGAGGGAGGATAAGAGAGAGGGAGGTAGGGAGGATAGGAGAGAGGGAGGTAGGGAGGATAGGAGAGAAGGATGGAGGACAGGAGAGAGGGAGGGAGGATAGGAGGGAGTGAGGCAGGATCGGAGGGAGAGAGGAAGGATAGGAGGGAGAGAGGAAGGATAGGGGAGAGGGAGGAAGGGAGGATAGGAGAGAGGGAGGGAGGGAGGATAGGAGAGAGGGAGGGAGGGAGGATAGGAGAGAGGGAGGGAGGGAGGATAGGAGAGAGGGAGGGAGGATAGGAGAGAGGGAGGGAGGGAGGATAGGAGAGAGGGAGAGAGGAAGGATAGGATGGAGGGAGGGAGGATAGGAGAGAGGGAGGATAGGAGAGAGAGGGAGGGAGGATAAGAGAGTGGGAGGTAGGGAGGATAGGAGAGAGGGAGGTAGGGAGGATAGGAGAGAGGGAGGGAGGATAGGAGAGAAGGATGGAGGACAGGAGAGAGGGAGGGAGGATAGGAGGGAGAGAGGAAGGATAGGAGGGAGAGAGGAAGGATAGGAGGGAGAGAGGAAGGATAGGGGAGAGGGAGGAAGGGAGGATAGGAGAGAGGGAGGGAGGATAGGAGAGAGGGAGGGAGGGAGGATAGGAGAGAGGGAGGGAGGGAGGATAGGAGAGAGGGAGGGAGGGAGGATAGGAGAGAGGGAGGGAGGGAGGGAGGATAGGAGAGAGGGAGGGAGGGAGGATAGGAGAGAGGGATGGAGGGAGGATAGGAGGGAAGGAGGGAGGATAGGAGAGAGGGAGGGAGGGATGATAGGAGAGAGGGAGGGAGGGAGGATAGGAGAGAGGGAAGGAGGGAGGATAGGAGAGAGGGAGGGAGGGAGGATAGGAGAGAGGGAAGGAGGGAGGATAGGAGAGAGGGAGGGAGGGAGGATAGGAGAGAGGGAGGGAGGGAGGATAGGAGAGAGGGAAGGAGGGAGGATAGGAGAGAGGGAGGGAGGGAGGATAGGAGAGAGGGAAGGAGGGAGGATAGGAGAGAGGGAGGGAGGGAGGATAGGAGAGAGGGAGGGAGGGAGGATAGGAGAGAGGGAGCTTAGAAGAATGACAGTTGGGATCCCTGCATGTATCACCACCTTAATGATACCACCCAGGACAGTGTTGTTACTTGTGTTGCTACATGTGTTGTTACATGTGTTGTTACATGTGTTGTTACTTGTGTTGCTACATGTGTTGTTACTTGTGTTGTTACATGTGTTGTTACATGTGTTGTTACATGTGTTGTTACTTGTGTTGCTACATGTGTTGTTACATGTGTTGTTACATGTGTTGTTACATGTGTTGTTACATGTGTTGCTACATGTTGCTATTTGTGTTGTTACATTTGTTACATGTGCTGTTACATGTGTTGTTACACGTGCTGTTACTTGTGTTGCTACATTTGTTACGTGCGCTGTTACATGTGATGTTACATGTGCTGTTACTTGTTACATGTGCTGTTACTTGTGTTGCTACATGTGCTGTTACATGTGCTGTTACATGTGGTGTTACATGTGCTGTTACTTGTGTTGTTACATGTGCTGTTACATGTGCTGTTACATGTGATGTTACTTATGTTACATGTGCTGTTACATGTGTTACATGCGTTGTTACATGTGTTGTTACATGTGTTGTCACATGTGCTGTTACAAGTGTTACACGTGCTGTTACATGTCTTGTTGCTTGTGTTGCTACATTTGTTGTTACATGTGCTGTTACATGTGTTGTTACATGTGTTGTTACATGTGCTGTTACATGTGCTGTTACATATGTTACACGTGCTGTTACATGTGTTGTTGCTTGTGTTGCAACATGTGCTGTTACATGTGCTGTTACTTGTGTTGCTACATGTGTTGTAACGTGCTGTTACATGTGTTGTTACATGTGCTGTTACTTGTGTTGTTACATGCGCTGTTACTTGTTACATGTGTTGTTACATGTGCTGTTGCATGTGTTGTTACATGTGTTGCTACATGTGTTATTACATGTGCTGTTACATTTGTTACCTGCGTTGTTACTTGTGTTGTTACATGTATTGTTACTTGTTACATGTGTTGTTACATGTGCTGTTACAAGTGTTACATGTGCTGTTACATGTGTTACATGTGCTGTTACATTTGTTACTTGCGTTGTTACATGTGTTGTTACATGTGCTGTTACTTGTGTTGTTACATGTGTTGTTACTTTTGTTGCATATGTTACATGTGTTCTTACATGTGTTGTTGTGTTACTTGTGTTGTGCTGTTACTTGTGTTGTTACTTTTGTTACATATGTTACATTTGTTACATGTGTTGTTACATTTGTTACTTGTGTTGTTGTGTTGATACACTTGTTACTTGTGTTGTTGTGCTGTTACTTGTGTTGTTACATGTGTTGTTACTTGTGTTGTCACATGTGTTACTTTTGTTGTGCTGTTACATGTGTTGTTACTTTTGTTGTGCTGTTACATGTGTTGTTACTTGTGTTGTTGTGCTGTTACTCGTGTTGTTACATGTGTTACTTGTGTTGTCACATGTGTTATTTTTGTTGTGCTGTTACATGTGTTGTTACTTGTGTTGTTGTGCTGTTTGTGTTACATGTGTTGTTACTTGTGTTGTTACATGTGTTACTTGTGTTGTTGTGCTGTTACTTGTGTTGTTACATGTGTTGTTACTTGTGTTGTTACTTGTGTTGTGCTGTTACTTGTGTTGTTACATGTGTTGTTACTTGTGTTGTGTTGTTACTTGTGTTGTTACTTGTGTTACTTGTGCTGTGCTGTTACTTGTGTTGTTACATGTGTTGTTACATGTGTTGTTACTTGTGTTGTGCTGTTACTTTTGTTACATGTGTTGTTACTTGTGTTGTTACTTTTGTTACTTGTGCTGTGCTGTTACTTGTGTTGTTACATGTGTTGTTACTTTTGTTGTGCTGTTACTTGTGTTGTTACATGTGTTGTTACTTGTGTTGTGTTGTTACTTGTGTTGATGTGTTGTTACTTGTGTTGTTGTGCTGTTACTTGTGTTGTTACTTGTGTTGTTGTGCTGTTACTTGTGTTGTGTTGTTACTTGTGTTGTTGTGCTGTTACTTGTGTTGTGCTGTTACTTGTGTTGTTGTGTTGTGTTGTGCTGTTACTTGTGCTGTTACTTGTGTTGTTGTGTTGTGTTGTGCTGTTACTTGTGTTGTTACTTGTGTTGTTGTGCTGTTACTTGTGTTGTTACTTGTGTTGTTGTGCTGTTACTTGTGTTGTGTTGTTACTTGTGTTGTTGTGCTGTTACTTGTGTTGTGCTGTTACTTGTGTTGTTGTGTTGTGTTGTGCTGTTACTTGTGCTGTTACTTGTGTTGTTGTGTTGTGTTGTGCTGTTACTTGTGTTGTTACTTGTGTTGTTGTGCTGTTACTTGTGTTGTTACTTGTGTTGTTGTGCTGTTACTTGTGTTGTGCTGTTACTTGTGTTGTTGTGTTGTGTTGTGCTGTTACTTGTGCTGTTACTTGTGTTGTTGTGTTGTGTTGTGCTGTTACTTGTGCTGTTACTTGTGTTGTTACATGTGTTGCTACATGTGTTGTTACATGTGTTGTTGTGCTGTTACTTGTGTTGTTACTTGTGTTGTGTTGTTACTTGTGTTACTTTTATTACTTGTTGTGGTGGTGATAGTGTTTTGGTAACAACATTATCACCACAACAACACTGCATCAGTATCACAACACTATATCACTATCATCACATCACTATCGTCACCATAACACTACTCTCACAACACAGCCATCACCACACCACCATCACCACTACCAGCAGTATCACCACAACCACCTTCACCACCACCACCACGATCATTATCACCACCACCTTCACCACCACCACCACGATCATTATCACCACCACCTTCACCACCACCACCACGATCATTATCACCACCACCTTCATCACCACAACCACGATCATTATCACCACCACCACCACGATCATTATCACCACCACCACCACGATCATTATCACCACCACCTTCACCACCACCACCACGATCATTATCACCACCACCTTCACCACCACCACCACGATCATTATCACCACCACCTTCACCACCACCACCACGATCATTATCACCACCACCTTCACCACCACCACCACGATCATTATCACCACCACCACCACGATCATTATCACCACCACCTTCACCACCACCACCACGATCATTATCACCACCACCTTCACCACCACCACCACCACGATCATTATCACCACCACCTTCACCACCACCACCACGATCATTATCACCACCTTCACCACTACCACTTCCATGTTGTTTCTCAACAACATGGGACCACCACCACACCACCATCACATCACCACTACGTCACCACACCACCACCATCACATCACCACTACCATCACCACCAAAGATCCACACCACCATCACATCACTACCATCACCACCACAGAACCACACCACCACCATCACATCACCACTACCATCACCACCACAGCACCACACCACGACCACACCATCACCACAGCACCACACCATCACCACACCATCACACACCACAGCACACCATCACCACCACAGCACCTCCACACCACCTCCACACCACCACCACCACACCACCAGCACAACACCACAGCACCACACCACCAAACCACAGCACCAACACCACAGCACCACACCATCACAACACCACACCACCACAGCACCAACACCACCACAACACCACACCACCACACCACAGCACCACACCACAACCACCATCACTACCACAGCACAACACCATCACCACCACACCACCACAGCACACCACTATCACCACATTACCACAGCACTACACCACAGCACCACACCGCCACACTACCACAGCACCAACACCACCACAGCACCATCACCACCACAACACCACAGCACCATCACCACCACATCACCATCGAAGCACCACCACACCATCACATCACACCATCATCACTACCACAGCACTACACCATCACTACACCACCATCACCACCACAGCACCACGCCACATCACCATCACCACACCACCACAGCACCACCACACCATCACCACACCACCATCACCACCACCACACCATCACAGCACCACACCACATCACCATCACCACACCACATCACCATCACAGCACCACCACATCACCACACCACCACAGCACCACACATATCATCACCACCACAGCACCACCACACCATCACCACCACCACACCATCACCACCACACCATCACCACCACACCATCACCACCACCACACCATCACCACCACACCAACCACCACCACACCATCACCATCACACCAACCATCACCACCACATCACACCAACCATCACCACCACATCACACCACACCATCACCACCACACCATCACCACCACACCATCACCACCACCACACCATCACCACCACACCAACCACCACCACACCACCACATCACACCACACCATCACCACCACCACACCATCACCACCACACCAACCACCACCACACCACCACATCACACCACACCATCACCATCACACCAACCTTCACCACCACATCACACCAACCATCACCACCACATCACACCAACCATCACCACCACATCACACCACACCATCACCACCACACCAACCACCACCACACCATCACCATCACACCAACCATCACCACCACATCACACCACACCATCACCACCACATCACCATCACCACCACACCATCAACAACACTGAACCACCAACAATCCACACACTACTCAGATAAAGCAACAATTCGCGGTATTATATCCTACATAAAATTCTCTTTAGCGCGAAAAGTCAAAATACGCGAAAAAATTGCGCAAAAAATCTCCATAAACGCGAGCAATTTTTCGCGGTGTTCGAATAAACATAACCAAATGCGCCTTAAATGCTCCGTGGCAGAGTTGTATCTCCGCGAAATATCCGCAATTACCGTCACTTACCGCGAAACGTCCACACATAACATTATATTCATCACTATTTGCACCGCAAACAAAACCGTACCGCAAAAAGATATCTTCTATCGCGAAATGTAAAGAAAACAAAGTACTTTGAATCGCGAAATGAACGCGATACAGTAACAGTTTCCCGAATTATTCACAGAAAGTTCTCGCGTGATTAACAGAAATAATCAGAGAATATTACCTTAATTTTAAATGATCTCGAAGGGAAGTAGCCCAGCATCATCACTGGATGTAGCCCAGCATCATCACTGGATGTAGCCCAGCATCATCACTGGATGTAGCCCAGCATCATCACTGGATGTAGCCCAGCATCATCACTGGATGTAGCCCAGCATCATCACTGGATGTAGCCCAGCATCATCACTGGATGTAGCCCAGCATCATCACTGGATGTAGCCCAGCATCATCACTGGATGTAGCCCAGCATCATCACTGGATGTAGCCCAGCATCATCACTGGATGTAGCCCAGCATCATCACTGGATGTAGCCCAGCATCATCACTGGATGTAGCCCAGCATCATCACTGGATGTAGCCCAGCATCATCACTGGATGTAGCCCAGCATCATCACTGGATGTAGCCCAGCATCATCACTGGATGTAGCCCAGCATCATCACTGGATGTAGCCCAGCATCACCACTGGATGTAGCCCAGCATCACCACTGGATGTAGCCCAGCATCACTGGATGTAGCCCAGCATCATCACTGGATGTAGCCCAGCATCACCACTGGATGTAGCCCAGCATCACCACGGGATGTAGCCCAGCATCACTGGATGTAGCCCAGCATCACCACAGGATGTAGCCCAGCATCACTGGATGTAGCCCAGCATCATCACTGTATGTAGCCCAGCATCACCATTGGATGTAGCCCAGCATCACCACCGGATGTAGCCCAGCATCATCACTGGATGTAGCCCAGCATCATCACTGGATGTAGCCCAGCATCATCACCGGATGTAGCCCAGCATCATCACCGGATGTAGCCCAGCATCACCGGATGTAGCCCAGCATCACCGGATGTAGCCCAGCATCACCGAATGTAGCCCAGCATCACCACCGGATGTAGCCCAGCATCATCACTGGATGTAGCCCAGCAACATCACTGGATGTAGCCCAGCATCATCACTGGATGTAGCCCAGCATCATCACTGGATGTAGCCCAGTATCATCACTGGATGTAGCCCAGCATCATCACTGGATGTAGCCCAGCATCAACACCGGATGTAGCCCAGCATCACCACCGTTTGTAGCCCAGCATCATCACTGGATGTAGCCCAGCATCATCACTGGATGTAGCCCAGCATCATCACTGGATGTAGCCCAGCATCACTGGATGTAGCCCAGCATCACCACCGGATGTAGCCTAACATCACTGGATGTAGCCCAGCATCACAACTGGATGTAGCCTATCATCACTGGATGTAGCCCAGCATCACCACCGGATGTAGCCTATCACTGGATGTAGCCCAGCATCACCACCGGATGTAGCCTATCACTGGATGTAGCCTAACATCACTGGATGTAGCCCAGCATCACTGGATGTAGCCCAGCATCATCACTGGATGTAGCCCAGGATCATCACTGGATGTAGCCCAGCATCATCACTGGATGTAGCCCAGCATCACTGGATGTAGCCCAGCGTCATCACTGGATGTAGCCCAGCATCACCACCGGATGTAGCCTAACATCACTGGATGTAGCCCAGCATCACCACCGGATATAGCCTAACATCACTGGATGTAGCCCAGCATCACCACCGGATGTAGCCTAACATCACTGGATGTAGCCCAGCATCACCACCGGATGTAGCCTAACATCATCACTGGATGTAGCCCAGCATCACCACCGGATGTAGCCTAACATCACTGGATGTAGCCCAGCATCACCACCGGATGTAGCCTAACATCACTGAATGTAGCCTAACATCACTGAATGTAGCCTAACATCACTGGATGTAGCCCAGCATCATCACTGGATGTAGCCCAGCATCACCACCGGATGTAGCCTAACATCACTGGATGTAGCCCAGCATCACCACCGGATGTAGCCTAACATCACTGGATGTAGCCCAGCATCACCACCGGATGTAGCCTAATATCACTGGATGTAGCCCAGCATCACTGGATGTAGCCCAGCATCACCACCGGATGTAGCCTAACATCATTGGATGTAGCCCAGCATCACCGCCGGATGTAGCCTAACATCACTGGATGTAGCCTAACATCACTGGATGTAGCCCAGCATCACTGGATGTAGCCCAGCATCACCACCGGATGTAGCCCAGCATCACTGGATGTAGCCCAGCATCACTGGATGTAGCCCAGCATCATCACTGGATGTAGCCCAGCATCATCACTGGATGTAGCCCAGCGTCATCACTGGATGTAGCCCAGAATCACCACCGGATGTAGCCTAACATCACTGGATGTAGCCCAGCATCGCCACCGGATGTAGCCTACCACTGGATGTAGCCCAGCATCACCACCGGATGTAGCCTAACATCACTGGATGTAGCCCAGCATCACCGGATGTAGCCTATCATCACTGGATGTAGCTCAGCATCACATGATGTAGCCTAACATCACTGGATGTAGCCCAGCATCACCGGATGTAGCCTATCACTGGATGTAGCCCAGCATCACCACAGGATGTAGCCTAACATCACTGGATGTAGCCCAGCATCACCGGATGTAGCCTAACATCACTGGATGTAGCCCAGCATCACCACCGGATGTAGCCTAACATCACTGGATGTAGCCCAGCATCACCACCGGATGCAGCCCAGCATCATCACTGGATGTAGCCCAACATCACAGGATGTAGCCCAGCATCAAGACCGGATGTAGCCCAGCATCACTGGATGTAGCCCAGCATCATCACTGGATGTAGCCCAGCATCATCACCAGATGTAGCCCAGCATCATCACCAGATGTAGCCCAGCATCATCACTGGATGTAGCACGGCATCATCACTGGATGTAGCCCAGCATCACCACCGGATGTAGCACAGCATAACCGGATGCAGCCCAGCATCATCACCGGATGTAGCCTAACATCACTGGATGTAGCCCAGCATCACCACCGGATGTAGCCGAACATCACTGGATGTAGCCCAGCATCACCACCGGATGTAGCCTAACATCACTGGATGTAGCCCAGCATCATCACTGAATGTAGCCCAGCATCACCGGATGTAGCCCAGCATCATCACCGGATGTAGCCCAGCATCATCACTGGATGCAGCCCAACATCATAACTGGATGTAGCCCAGCATTATCACTGGATGCAGCCCAGCATCATCACTGGATATAGCTCAGCATCATCACTGGATGTAGCCCAGCATCATCACTGGATGTAGCCCAGCATCACCACCAGATGTAGCACAGCATAACCGGATGCAGCCCAGCATCATCACCGGATGAAGCCTAACATCACTGGATGTAGCCCAGCATCACCACCGGATGTAGCCTATCACTGGATGTAGCCCAGCATCACCACCGGATGTAGCCTATCACTGGATGTAGCCCAGCATCACTGGATGTAGCCCAGCATCACCGTATGTAGCCCAGCATCACCGGATGTAGCCCAGCATCATCACTGGATGTAGCCCAACATCACTGGATGTAACCCAGCATCATCACTGGATGTAGCCCAGCATCATCACTGGATGTAGCCCAGCATCATCACTGGATGTAGCCCAGCATCACCATCGGATGTAGCACAGCATAAGCGGATGCAGCCCAGCATCATCACCGGATGCAGCCCATCATCACTAGATGTAGCCCAGCATCACCGGATGTAGCACAGCATCCCCACCGGATGTAGCCCAGCGTCATCACCGGAAGTAGCACGGCATCACCACCGGATGTAGCCCAGCATCATCACCGGAAGTAGTACGGCATCGTCACCGGAAGTAACCCAGCATCACCACCGGAAGTAGGCCAGCATCACAGGAAGTAGCACGGCATCGGAAGTAGCCCAGCATCACCGGATGTAGCCCGGCATCACCACCGGAAGTAGCACAGCATCACCGGATGTAGCCCAGTATCATTACCGGATGTAGCACAGCATCCTCACTAGTATTAGCACATCACCAGAAGCAGCAGAGCATCACTACCGGATGTAGTCCAGCATCACCACCGGAAGTAGCACAGCATCACCAAAAGTAGCACGGCATCACCGGAAGTAGTACAGCATAACCACCAGATGTAGCACAGCATCACCGGATGTAGCCCAGCATTACCGGAAGCAGCACATCCCTATCGGTAGTAGCACATCACCGG
This sequence comes from Cherax quadricarinatus, assembly GCF_038502225.1. Taxonomy (NCBI): domain Eukaryota; kingdom Metazoa; phylum Arthropoda; class Malacostraca; order Decapoda; family Parastacidae; genus Cherax; species Cherax quadricarinatus. The sequence goes on along the minus strand of NC_091330.1, from coordinate 26,334,651 downwards.
AAGTAACACAGCATCACCACCGGTAGTAGCACATCAGAAGTAGCACAGAATCACCACAAGAAGTAGCACAGCATCATCACCGGAAGTAGCAAATCATCCCCACCGGGAGTAGCACATCACCGGAAGTAACACAGCATCACCGGATGCAGCCTAGCATCACCGGATGTAGCCCAGCATTACCGGAAGCAGCACATCCCTACCGGTAGTAGCACATCACCGAATGTAACACAGCATCACCACCGGAAGTAGCACAGCATCACCACCGGAAGTAGCACAGCATCACCACCGGAAGTAGCACAGCATCACCTCCGGAAGTAGCACAGCATCACAGGAAGTAGCATAACATCACGGGAAGTAGGACAGCATCACGGTAAGTAGTGCAGCATCACCACGGGATGTAGGACAGCATCACCAGTTTCAAGGAACCTCCCTTGAGGGACCTCCTTTCTCAAGAAGTTTGTCGTTCTATCTCTTGCAAGTTCTACCACCATGAGATGTGTCACTCTTCAGTCCTCAAAAAACAATGTTACAACACCAACTGCCTCACTTACTACTTAAAAGGGACCAGGAGGTACACACCCCGTAAAACAAATCATAGTAGTTACAGTAGTTACGAGAATTCCACTCCAAGTGATTTAGCGGTAGAAACGAATAAAGAAAAGGGAAAGAAATAAGCAAAATAGTCCATCACCTTGGAGCCTTGTCAGACTGGAGGCACAGCCAGTGGCGCTCCGGACTCACAACTACTGATGCCAACAACAAAATGCCCCCAACAAACATGCAACCCGATCTCATTTACATTTGCTAATATACAGGGCCTTAAACCATCCACCAGTAACAAAATATCTTTCATCAGTGGACTTCTAGAGGAGTCAAATGCACTGTTTGCAGCCTTCACAGAGACCCACGCAAAAGATCACTCTGACATTGAAATATGGATACCTGGGTGGATGCCTGGGTACAACCTTTTCATTTGTGACAGAACAGGCAACAAGGGGGGAGGGTTGGCCTGTATGTCAAAGAGTCGCTCATTTGCATGGAAATGATGTAGTTGAAGTTCTAACAATAAAAATCGAGAACCAAAACTTAGTCATTGTACTTGTATCTAAGCCACCAGATGCAACTTCCCAACAGCTCAAGGATCAGCTATCGAAAATTGACTATTGTCTGGAAAACCTTCCAGACCCATCCCCAAACATCTTACTGCTTCGAGACTTCAATCTAAGACATACAAAATGGAAGAATGTAGTAAATAACGTTGTAGCAGAAATAATCCCTGGAGGCAGCTCAGACGAAAAGTCACACACACAGGAGCTGCTGAATTTCTGTAACAAACACACCCTAAGTCAGCAGACAGTGGAGCCAACAAGACTGGAGAACACACTTGACCTTATTTTCACATATAATGAGGACCTGGTAAGAAACATAATATCAAACACAACTAATTCTGATCACAAACTAATCGAAGTCCAGACCTACATGCACAGGAGTCCTGATCAGCCAAATGCATATAGCTGTGAGGGTACCCTTACCAAACTCAACGTCAAAAACAAGAACATCAACTGGAACCAGGCAAACTGTCCTAATTGAAACATGTTAGTTAGATATTTTAAATAACATGGACCCTAGCCACAGCCTTGAAAAGATCAACTTTCTGGTAGCTAAGATATGTTCAAGGCATATTTCCCTAAGAAAAAAGAAGAGAAGAAGTAGACTGAAGAGAAACAGACGCTCCCTCTACAGAAGGCGAAGAATCACTGAGCTCCTCAAAAATTCTAGAGTATCTGAAACACGGAAGGAAGCCCTAACCAGGGAAGTAGAAAATAGTGAGCTTAAGTTAAAGGACTCAAACAGGATCCAGAAGAGAGAAGAGGAACTTATAAGCGATTAGTGAAATTGAAAGAAATTCGAAAGATTTCTTTTCATATGCCGAAAACAAGGCAAAAACCGCATCTAGTATAGGGCTCCTGCTTAGACAAGACGGATCCTACACAGAAGACAACAACAAAATTACTGAGATACTGAAATCTCAATATGACACTGTGTTCAGCGAGCCATTAATCAGTCTAAAGATAGACAATCCGAACAATTTTTTCATGAATGAGCCTCAAAACCCTGCCAATGTATGCCAAATTTCTGACAACCCTGACTCCATTAGACTGTGAGAAAGTCATCGACGACATGCCCATGCACTCAGCCCCAGGCCCAGACTCGTGGAACTGTGTGTTCATTAAAAAGTGCAAGAAACCTCTCTCACGGGCCCTAAGTATGCTATGGAGAAGGAGCACAGACACCGGTGGATTCCAGTCACTAAAAACAACGGATATAGCCTCACTCTGTAAAGGTGGCAGCAAAACAATAGCTAAGAACTATAGACCAATAGCTTAAACGTCCCACATCATAAAAATCTCTGAAAGAGTTCTAAGAAGCAGGAGAGCAAACCACTTGGTCTCCCAAAATTGCACAATCCAGGGTAACATGGGTTCAGAGCAGGTCGCTCCTGCCTCTCGCAACTAATGGATCACTATATGGTCTTAGATGCACTGGAAAAACAGGATGCAGATGTATACACAGATTTTGCAAAAGCCTTTAACAAGTGCGATCATGGTGTAATAGCACACAAAATGCGTGCTAAAGCGGTAACTAGCAAAGTAGGCAGATGGATCTTCAACTTTCTAACAAATCGAACACAAAGAGTAATGGTAAGCAGAGTTAAATCGGAAGCTGCCATAGTGAAGAGCTCTGTTCCACAACGCACAGTACTCGCCCTTTTCCTGTTCCTTATCCTCATATCAGACATAGACAAAGATGTAAACCATAGCACTGTATCATCCTTTGCAGATAATACTAGGATCTGCATGAGTGTCATCCATTGAGGACACGGCAAATCTCCAAGAAGATATAAACTAAGTTTTCCAGTGGGCAACGGAGAACAATATGATGTTCAATGAAGACAAATTCCAACTACTCTGTTATGGAAAACTGGAGGAAATAATAACTAGAACTTAGTATATTACAAACTCTAATCACACAATAGAGGGAAAAGTAATGTGAAGGACCTGGGAGTGGTAATGTCTGAGGATCTCACCTTCAAGGATCACAACAGTGCCACGATCACATCTGCGAGGAAACTGATAGGATGGATAAGAATACATAAGTTCCAACAAACGCCTTAACTACTGGGAACGCTTGGAAGCGCTTGACTTGTACTCACTGGAGCGCAGGCGAGAGAGATGCATCATAATCTACACCTGGAAAATCCTAGAGGAACTGGTCCCTAATCTGCACACATAAATCACTCCCTCCGAAAGCAAAAGACTTGGCAGGCGATGCAACACATCCCCAGTGAAAAGTAGGAGCGCTATTGGTACAGTAAGAGAAAACACAATAAGAGTCCGGGACCCAAGACTGTTCAACAGCCTCCCACCAGTCATATGGGGAGTTGGACAGATACCTAGTCAATACCGGATCAGCAGGACTATGGTTCGTACGTTAGGCTACGTGCGGCCAGCAGTAACAGCCACGTTAATCAGGCCCTGATCCACCGGGAGGCCTGGTCATGCACCGGGCCGCGGGGGCGTTGATCCCTGGAATATCCTCCACATAGACTACAGATAGGACGTAGCACAGAATTACTACGGGATGAAGCACAGCATCACCACAGGATGTAACACAGCATCACCACAGGATATAGCACAGCATCACTACAGAAATTAGCACAGAATTACCACAGGATGTAGCACAGCATCACTACAGAAATTAGTACAGAATTACTACGGGATGTAGCGCAGCATCACCACAGGATGTAGCACAGCATCACAACAGAAATTAGCACAGAATTACCACAGGATGTAGCACAGCATCATCTTGCCATTTTTTTCTGTTTCCTGGCATTAAAAATTCTGCTGTTGAATGACTGTTACTACCATGGCTAGTTTCCCAAGATTCGTACCTCCTGGTCCCTTTCACAGGGCAGGGAAGTTTGTGCTGCAGCACTGTTTCTCATGTACTCCAGAAATATAATACACTGCGGAGTGAAAAAGCTTGCAGGAGTCAGAACGTCGCTACTCTGGTCAGGAGATCACGACATTATATTCTTCATGGTCAAATCTGCACGACACGGTTGTTTTAGCAGACAAGTCATGCTTACACCCACCCCAGGATCCCAGCTTACCAGTGAGTGTGATGTGTGGAGGCTGTCTACCACCAATACCAATACCACAGGTGCTGTCTACCACCACTACCAATACCACAGGCGCTGTCTACCATCACCACAGGTGCTGTCTACCACCACTATCAATACCACAGGTGCTGTCTACCACCACCAAAGGTACTGTCTACCACCACCACCAAAGGTGCTGTCTACCACCACCACCATAGGTGCTGTCTACCACCACCACCATAGGTGCTGTCTACCACCACCACCATAGGTGCTGTCTACCACCACCACCATAGGTGCTGTCTACCACCACCACCATAGGTGCTGTCTACCACCACCACCATAGGTGCTGTCTACCACCACCACCATAGGTGCTGTCTACCACCACCACCATAGGTGCTGTCTACCACCACCACCATAGGTGCTGTCTACCACCACCACCACAGGTGCTGTCTACCACCACCACCATAGGTGCTGTCTACCACCACCATAGGTGCTGTCTACCACCACCACCACAGGTGCTGTCTACCACCACCACAGGTGCTGTCTACCACCACCACCATTACCAATACCACAGGTACTACTACCACCACCACCACCACCACAGGTGCTGTCTACCACCACCACTATCAATACCACAGGTGCTGTCTACCACCACCATTACCAATACCACAGGTGCTGTCTACCACCACCACTACCAATACCACAAGTGCTGTCTACCACCACCACTACCAATACCACAGGTGCTGTCTACCACCACCACTACCAATACCACAGGTGCTGTCTACCACCACCACTACCATTAACACAGGAGCTGTCTCCCACCACTACCACAGGAGCTGTCTCCTACCACCATTACCAATAAGACAGGTGCTGTCTCCCACCACCACTACCAATACCACAGGAGCTGTCTCCCACTAGCAATACCACAGGAGCTGTCTCCCACTATCAATACCACAGGAGCTGTCTCCCACTACCAATACCACAGGAGCTGTCTCCCACTACCAATACCACAGGAGCTGTTTCCCACTACCAATACCACAGGAGCTGTCTCCCACTATCAATACCACAGGAGCTGTCTCCCACTAGCAATACCACAGGAGCTGTCTCCCACTAGCAATACCACAGGAGCTGTCTCCCACTATCAATACCACAGGAGCTGTCTCCCACTACCAATACCACAGGAGCTGTTTCCCACTACCAATACCACAGGAGCTGTCTCCCACTACCAATGCCACAGGAGCTGTCTCCCACTACCAATACCACAGGAGCTGTCTCCCACTACCAATACCACAGGAGCTGTCTCCCACCAAGACTACCACAGGATCTGTCTCAGACCACCACTAACAAAACCACAGGGGCTGCCTACCACTACCACCACAGAGGTTGCCTACCACCATTACCACCACCACAGGGGATGCCTACCACTACCACCACCACCACCATAACCAAACTGGACACAGCGACCTCGCCGGAGGGTCAACCATGAGGAAGAGAGGGTAGGGGAGGTGAGAGGTGAAAGGGGAGGGTAGAGGAGGTGGGAGTTAAAGGGGAGGCGAGAGGCGAAACGGGAGGGGAGGTGGGGGTGAAAGGGGAAGGTAGGGGAGTTGAGGGGTGAAAGGGGAGGTGAGAGTAGGAAGAACGGGGAGGAGAATGAACGGGGAGGAAGAAGAGATGGGAGGGTGATGAACCTAGTGGAACTCAGGAGACTATGAATCTGGGAGACTGAGCCTGGGAGACTGTGTGAGCCTGGGAGACTGTGTGAGCCTGGGAGACTGTGTGAGCCTCGGAGACTGTGTGAGCCTGGGAACCTGTGTGAGCCTGGGAGACTGTGCGAGCCTGGGAGACTGTGCGAGCCTGGGAGACTGTGCGAGCCTGGGAGACTGTGAGCCTGAGAGATTGTGTGAGCCTGGGAGACTGTGTGAGCCAAGAAAACTGTGTGAGCCAAGGAGACTGTGTGAGCCTGGAAGACTGTGTGAGCCTGGAAGACTGTGTGAGCCTAGGAGACTGTGTGAACCTGGGAGACTGTGTGAACCTGAGGGACTACGCAGGGTGAAAGCCAGGAGACTGCGCAGGGTGAAAGCCAGGAGACTGCGCAGGGTGAAAGCCAGGAGACTACGCAGGGTGAAAGCCAGGAGACTACGCAGGTTGAAAGCCAGGAGACTGCGCAGGGTGAAAGCCAGGAGACTGCGCAGGGTGAAAGCCAGGAGACTGCGCAGGGTGAAAGCCAGGAGACTGCGCAGGGTGAAGGCCAGGACTCTGCGCATTGTGAAGGCCAGGAGACTGCGCAGGGTGAAGGCCAGGAGACTGCGCAGGGTGAAAGCCAGGAGACTGCGCAGGGTGAAAGCCAGGAGACTGCGCAGGGTGAAAGCCAGGAGACTGCGCATTGTGAAGGCCAGGAGACTGCGCATTGTGAAGGCCAGGAGACTGCGCAGGGTGAAGGCCAGGAGACTGCGCAGGGTGAAAGCCAGGAGACTGCGCAGGGTGAAAGCCAGGAGACTGCGCAGGGTGAAAGCCAGGACTCTGCGCATTGTGAAGGCCAGGAGACTGCGCAGGGTGAAGGCCAGGAGACTGCGCATCTTGAAAGCCAGGAGACTGCGCAGGGTGAAAGCCAGGAGACTGCGCAGGGTGAAAGCCAGGAGACTGTGCAGGGTGAAAGCCAGGAGACTGCGCATTGTGAAAGCCAGGAGACTGCGCATTGTGAAGGCCAGGAGACTGCGCAGGGTGAAGGCCAGGAGACTGCGCATCTTGAAAGCCAGGAGACTGCGCAGGGTGAAAGCCAGGAGACTGCGCAGGGTGAAAGCCAGGAGACTGTGCAGGGTGAAAGCCAGGAGACTGCGCATTGTGAAAGCCAGGAGACTGCGCATTGTGAAGGCCAGGAGACTGCGCAGGGTGAAGGCCAGGAGACTGCGCAGGGTGAAAGCCAGGAGACTGCGCAGGGTGAAAGCCAGGAGACTGCGCAGGGTGAAAGCCAGGACTCTGCGCATTGTGAAGGCCAGGAGACTGCGCAGGGTGAAGGCCAGGAGACTGCGCAGGGTGAAAGCCAGGAGACTGCGCAGGGTGAAAGCCAGGAGACTGCGCAGGGTGAAAGCCAGGACTCTGCGCATTGTGAAGGCCAGGAGACTGCGCAGGGTGAAGGGCAGGAGACTGCGCAGGGTGAAAGCCAGGAGACTGCGCAGGGTGAAAGCCAGGACTCTGCGCATTGTGAAGGCCAGGAGACTGCGCAGGGTGAAGGGCAAGAGAGTGGCTGGTACACTGCGCATTCATCCACAGTGCGCAACTTCCTCGTTCCAAGTATTACTGTTACACTGGGAACAACACCCAGGTGTTTCCCTCTCACCTTGTATCATCACACAGGATGTTGATGATCCGATACCAGGGAGGGAAGGGACGGGGGAGGGGAGGGGAGGGGGAGGGGAGGGGTGGGACGGGGGAGGGGAGGGGAGGGACGGGGGAGGAGAGGGGAGGGACGGGGGAGGGGAGGGACGGGGGAGGGGAGGGACGGGGGAGGGGAGGGACGGGGGAGGGGAAGGACGGGGGAGGGGAGGGGTGGGGAAGGACGGGGGAGGGGAGGGACGGGGGAGGGGAAGGACGGGGGAGGGGAGGGACGGGGAAGGGGAAGGACGGGGGAGGGGAGGGGTGGGGAAGGACGGGGGAGGGGAGGGGTGGGGAAGGACGGGGGAGGGGAGGGACGGGGGAGGGGAAGGACGGGGGAGGGGAGGGACGGGGGAGGGGAAGGACGGGGGAGGGGAGGGGTGGGGAAGGACGGGGGAGGGGTGGGGAAGGACAGGGTCACGGGACCACAAGATGACTGCTGCGCTCTAATGACAAGTGTGGAGGACTAACAATGTGGTGAGTGGAGGAACACAGTAGGCAACACACAGTGACCTCACACACACACTGTGACCTCTCAACACACACACACACACAGACCTCTCAACACACACTGTGACCTCACACTGACCTCTCAACACACACTGTGACCTCACACTGACCTCTCAACACACACTGTGACCTCTCTCACACACACACTGTGACCTCTCAACACACTGTGACCTCTCAACACACACTGTGACCTCTCAACACACACTGTGACCTCTCAACACACACTGTGACCTCTCAACACACACTCTGTGACCTCACACACACTGTGACCTCTCAACACACACACTGTGACCTCTCTCACACACACACTGTGACCTCTCAACACACACTGTAACCTCTCTCACACACACACTGTGACCTCTCAACACACTGTGACCTCTCAACACACACTGACCTCTCAACACACACTGTGACCTCTCAACACACACTGTGACCTCTCAACACACACTGTGACCTCTCAACACACACTGTGACCTCTCAACACACTGTGACCTCTCAACACACTGCGACCTCTCAACACACTGCGACCTCTCAACACTCTGTGACCTCTCAACACACACTGTGACCTCTCACACACTGTGACCCCTCAACACACACACTGACCTCTCAACACACACTGTGACCTCTCAACACACACTGCGACCTCTCAACACACTGTGACCTCTCAACACACACTGTGACCTCTCAACACACTGTGACCTCTCAACACAGTGGCCTCTCACACACACACTGACCTCTCACACACACTGTGACCTCTCAACACACTGCGACCTCTCAACACACTGCGACCTCTCAACACACTGTGACCTCTCAACACACACTGTGACCTCACACACTGTGACCTCTCAACACACTGTAACCTCTCAACACACACTGTGACCTCTCAACACACACTGTGACCTCTCAACACACACTGTGACCTCTCAACACACACTGTGACCTCTCAACACACACTGTGACCTCTCAACACACACTGTGACCTCTCAACACACACACTGTGACCTCTCAACACACACACTGTGACCTCTCAACACACACACTGTGACCTCTCAACAGGCTCTGCGTCAGACCCAAGACATTACTTCTGATACTGTAAACACAGCTTGACAAAGTTCCTGGAGAGCGAAACGTTGCCACAATAATTGCACTTTCGTCCTCTTACCCAACGTTCTAAAACACTCAGAAAGCTATCCTAGGTGTGGCGGGTTCTATGTCATGATTTATGTTCTTATGTAAATGTTTGTTAGTGGGATGAATTGTAAAGGACCTGCCTAGTATGGGCCAACAGGCTTGCTGCAGTGTTCCTCTTTTCTTATGTTCTTATAATAATAATAATAATAATAATAATAATTATTATTATTGTTATTGTGGATTCCTCAACTTGTCGGTTTTCTAACCCATTTAAGTCATATTCTTAAGAGAGAGAGAAGATTTTTATTGGGATTCTTAACCCAGGAGGGTTAGCCACCCAGGATAACCCAAGGAAGTCAGTGCGTCATCGAGGACTGTCTGTCTTATTTCCCTGGTGGTCCTTCAATCTTGTCCCCCAGGATGCCACCCACACCAGTCGTCTAACACCCACGGAGGGACTAATTACCTCATATTTTGTATACAGGTCTAATGTCTTCCAATTATGTCCGTGAATTTGTACTGATAAAGCCACTGGACTGCTAAACGTCTATGGAAAAGATACCAAGATGGAGGGTAGGTAGGTATGTGTTTAAGTTTCAATATGTACCCACAGTCACTACGGCTATGAACAAAGTATGTTTGGACATCACTAACTACAACTACGAAAACTGAGACAACAGCTCGACGTTACGAACCGCCAGAGACGTCAGTAGCTTATGTTTTTAGTCAAATTGATTACTTCAGCAGTGTGCTGCTACCCTAAACTATGTGACTAGTAACACGGTGAGAACAAAAGCTAGTCATATTAGCCTATCATATTACGTCAAGTGAGGGGTTACGATGGATGCGTCAAAAATCATTAACAGAGCCCAAGTCTACATCAAGAATCAAGAGACAATACGTCACACAAGCCAAAATCCAAACTCTTCTTTTAGTAAAAGTAACCAGCTGTTATTGTTTGAACGGTATTACGACGTTCCATAGGATTTCTACAGTATTTATGGCACGAGTCTCGGGGATCTTCAGCATGTAATATACACATGGGAAATCGTAATAAGAAATTATATATACTGATATAATTCAATCTCTTGTGCGGATCAATTTTAGTATTAAGGAGATAGAAAAAAATCATAAAATATCTCTTTTAATATAGCGTATATTACTTTATGGTCTAAAGGTATTTTAATGGTACCTTTTACGTATCAAAAAGACATACACTAACAGACTTATAATCATATATTGTTACAATGGTCTCCATTCTGGCTGAATGGGTAGATTGGATAGATACAGTCAATTTCCTGAGACGATCAAAGTTTTAAACACTTATAATTTGACGAGTGTAACTGAGATCTGTGCAACACAGCAGAACTTCTAAGTGGAAGTGTCACAAGTAGTCGCACTCTCGGGAGACTGAGGAATAATAGTATTCTCCAGGTAGTCTCTTAATGTAAATGAGCAGGAAAGGAAGACCTGGAGACTGCCTGCTCTCCTCCACTCACCTCTGACGTAAGCTGGCGTCAGGCGAGTAGTAACACTCACCTCTGACGTAAGCTGGCGTCAGGCGAGTAGTAACATTCACCTCTGACGTAAGCTGGCGTCAGGCGAGTAGTAACATTCACCTCTGACGTAAGCTGGCGTCAGGCGAGTAGTAACATTCACCTCTGACGTAAGCTGGCGTCAGGCGAGTAGTAACATTCACCTCTGACGTAAGCTCGCGTCAGGCGAGTAGTAACATTCACTTCTGACGTAAGCTGGCGTCAGGCGAGTAGTAACATTCACCTCTGACGTAAGCTCTCGTCAGGAGAGTAGTAACATTCACCTCTGACGTAAGCTGGTGTCAGGCGAGTAGTAACATTCACCTCTGACGTAAGCTGGTGAAAGGCGAGTAGTAACATTCACCTCTGACGTAAGCTCGCGTCAGGCGAGTAGTAACATTCACTTCTGACGTAAGCTGGCGTCAGGCGAGTAGTAACATTCACCTCTGACGTAAGCTCGCGTCAGGCGAGTAGTAACACTCACCTCTGACGTAAGCTGGCGCCAGGCGAGTAGTAACATTCACTTCTGACGTAAGCTGGCGTCAGGCGAGTAGTAACATTCACCTCTGACGTAAGCTCGCGTCAGGCGAGTAGTAACACTCACCTCTGACGTAAGCTCGCGTCAGGCGAGTAGTAACACTCACCTCTGACGTAAGCTCGCGTCAGGCGAGTAGTAACACTCACCTCTGACGTAAGCTCGCTTCAGGAGAGTAGTAACACTCACCTCTGACGTAAGCTGGCTTCAGGAGAGTAGTAACACTCACCTCTGACGTAAGCTGGCGTCAGGCGAGTAGTAACACTCACCTCTGACGTAAGCTGGCGTCAGGCGAGTAGTAACATTCACCTCTGACGTAAGCTGGCGTCAGGCGAGTAGTAACACTCACCTCTGACGTAAGCTCGCGTCAGGCGAGTAGTAACACTCACCTCTGACGTAAGCAGGTCTCAGGCGACTAGTAACATTCACCTCTGACGTAAGCTAGCGTCAGGCGAGTAGTAACACTCACCTCTGACGTAAGCAGGTCTCAGGCGACTAGTAACATTCACCTCTGACGTATGCTAGCGTCAGGCGAGTAGTAGCAGTCACCTCTGACGTAAGCTCACTTCAGGCGAGTAGTAACATTCACCTGTAACATAAGCTGGTGAAAGGGGAGTAGTAACATTCACCTCTGGCGTAAGCTGGCGTCAGGCGTATAGTAACACTCACCTCTTACGTAAGCTGGCGTCAGGCGAGTAGTAACACTCACCTGTGACGTTACCACGCGTCATGCGAGTGGTAACACTCACCTCTGACGTAAGCTGGTCTCAGGCGAGTGGTAGTAATCACCTCTGACTTAAGCTGGCGTCAGGCGAGTAGTAACACTCACCTCTGACGTAAGCTGGCGTCAGGCGAGTAGTAACACTCACCTCTGACGTAAGCTGGCGTTAGGCGAGTAGTAACACTCACCTCTGACGTAAGCTGGCGTCAGGCAAGTAGTAACACTCACCTCTGACGTAAGCTGGGGTCAGGCGAGTAGTAACACTCACCTCTGACTTAAGCTGGCGTCAGGAGAGTAGTAACACTCACCTCTGATGTAAGCTGGCGTCAGGCGAGTAGTAACACTCACCTCTGACGTAAGCTGGCGTCAGGCGAGTAGTAACACTCACCTCTGACGTAAGCTGGCGTCAGGCGAGTAGTAACACTCACCTCTGACGTAAGCTGGCGTCAGGCGAGTAGTAACACTCACCTCTGACGTAAGCTGGCGTCAGGCGAGTAGTAACACTCACCTCTGACGTAAGCTGGCGTCAGGCGAGTAGTAACCAGAGGTGAGGTCATAAACAGTTATCACTGATAAATGATGCATCAGCGCAAAATACACATATATACAAAAAATGAAAAATGAGAAAGATGAAAATGAATATGTAATATTACAAAACTGATTATCGTCGTTTTAGTTAATAACGACGATAATCACAATGTAATATTAGACAGATGAACAAAATTGTAAGACATAATTAGAGAAATCGCAAGTCAGCTTAACAAATAGTTAAATTTCATTTAGACTTTAAATGCATAACATAAAAATTTGAATGTGTAACATATAACTCGTTTACAGTCTTGGTGACACACGTTACAGGCACATGGAAGCACATTATGCAGGATCTAACCTGGGATAACACACATGCTGGCCGGCACATGGAAGCACATTATGCAGGATCTAACCTGGGATAACACACATGCTGGCCGGCACATGGAAGCACATTATGCAGGATCTAACCTGGGATAACACATGCTGGCCGGCACATGGAAGCACATTATGCAGGATCTAACCTGGGATAACACATGCTGGCCGGCACATGGAAGCACATTATGCAGGATCTAACCTGGGATAACACACATGCTGGCCGGCACATGGAAGCACATTATGCAGGATCTAACCTGGGATAACACACATGCTGGCCGGCACATGGAAGCACATTATGCAGGATCTAACCTGGGATAACACACATGCTGGCCGGCACATGGAAGCACATTATGCAGGATCTAACCTGGGATAACACACATGCTGGCCGGACGGTATCCAACGTACCATCCACAACCCAGCTGTTGAAGTACCGACTTTAGAAATCTGCCCAGCTATCTCTTATGTAATATGTTGTTAAACAGTCCTGGGCCCCTGACACTTACTGTGTTTCTTTTAGTGTACTCATGGTACCCCGACTCTCCACACAGTGTATGTTGCACTGTCTGCCCAGTCGTTTACTTTCATAGGGAGTGATTTCAGAGATCAGAGTTGGTACCAGTCCCTCTGGGATTTTCCAGATGAAGATTATGATGAAGCTTTCTCGCCTGCGTTCCAGGGAGTACAGGTCAAGAGACTTCAAGCGTTCCCAGTAATTTAGGTGCTTGACAGTACTTACATTTACAATGAAAGTTCTCTGTACATTTTCTAGATCTGTAATATCGCTTGCCTTCAGAGGAGCCGTTAGTATACAGCAGGATCCCAGCCTAGAGAGAACAAGTGACTTAAAGAGAATCATCAATGGCTTGGCATCCCTTGTTTTGAAGGTTCTCATTATCCATATTATCATTTTCCAAGCAGATATAATGACGACATGTTGTGATCTTTGCAATTGAGATCCTCTGACATTATCACTCCCAGGTCCTTCACATTTGTTTTCCCCTCTATTGTGTGGTTAGAATTTGTTTTATACTCCAATATAGCTTTTATTTTCTCAAGTTTTCAATACCGGAATAACAGAAATTTGTCCTCCTCGAACTTCCAATTGTTTTCTGCAACCCACTGGAAAACTTAGGGTGGAATAGTTAAGGAAGGGAGAAGAGGGGTGGGACAGTAAAGGAAGGGGGAGGTGGAGGGATAGTAAAGGAAGGGGAAAGTGGAATAGGGAAGAGAGTGAGGGAGGGGAGGTGTCGGAAGTGGAAGGAAATTGTGGGTCAGGAGAGGTGGACCAACAAGTAAGTCGAGTACATACTTGGGAGAACTGGAGAGGACATACTGGAGAGTACTGAAAGGGACATACTGGAGAGCACTGGAGAGGACATGCTGGAGAGTACTGGAGAGGACATGCTGGACAGTACTGGAGAGGACATACTGATGAGTACTGAAAAAGACATACTGGAGTACTGGAGAGGACATACTGGAGAGTACTGGAGAGGACATGCTGGGCAGTGTTGGTTAGTTATGGTGGAAGTTGTGGTTGCCAGGGTTGAAGGTTGGGGTAGAGGGGTGGTTAGCAGCGTTGGGGAGAGGTGATGGAAGGGGGTCCTCCCTTCCTACCTCCTCCACTGACATGTTCCGTCAACCTCCCTCCTACAATTTCCCTCCTTCCATTTTTCCTGCGATTTTTTCTAGTTTTCCTCTCCATTGATTTGTCATTCTCTAAAATAACCCGGCTATCTTTCTCTTTCTTTCTGGAGATTCGCTAAAACTTTTCACAAAACTTTCTTCGACACCGTCCTGGAAAAGGAACTTTCTGTCTGGTGCACACGGCCGCCTCCGAGAATGTAACACATGCTTCCTTCATCTGCTGTTTTTATGACTTCCAATATTTCCTAACTCCCTCTTCTCTTCCAGCATCTCGTTTCTCGTTGTTTTACCCCTGGGCGGACATCTAAAGTCGGTACCTGATCAGCTGGGCTGATCAGGTACCGCCTTTAGGTGCTGGACTACGTGCGACCAGCAGTAACAGCCTAGTTCATCAGGCCCTGATCCACCCGGAGGCCTGATCAAGGGCTGGGCCGCGGGGGCATTCACCCCCGGCGAGATATATATATCATAATCTACACCTGGAATATTCTGGAGGGACTAGTCCCTGATATGCACACAGAAATCACTCCATACGAAAGCAAAAGACTTGGCAGGCGATGCAACATACCTCCAGTGAAAAGTAAGGGCGCCATTAGTACACTAAGAGAAAACACAGTAAGTGTCCGGGGCCCAAGACTGTTCAACAACCTCCCACTAGCCATAAGGGGCATTACCAGTAGACCCCTGGTTGTCTTCAAGAGGAAGCCGGACAGATACCTAAAGTCGGTGCCGGATCAGCCGGGCTGTGGTTCGTACATTGGACTGCGTGCGACCAGCAGTAACAGCCTCGCTGATCAGGCCCTGATCCACCGGGAGGCCTGGTCGTGGACCGGGCCCCTGGGGCGTTGATCCCCGGAATACCCTCCAGGTAGACCCTCCAAGTAGACACCTCTTTCGGTAGTGCAAAGGACTTGTTTTACCCTCTACACGATCCTGGTCATCTGGTCTTGTCTATAATCTGCTCCTCTAGAAAAAGGTATATAACAGGTGTAAGGTGCGCCCCTATGAGTTAATAACCCAGTGAGGTAGTTCCCGTGGGCACCTCAGGACCTCACCAGGTATTGATCTACCTACCTACTTGCAGGCTGTTCCGGGGGTCAACACCCCCTCGGCCCGATCCTCAACCAGGCCTACCGGTAAATCAGGGCCTGATCAACCAGGCTGTTGCTGCTGGCCGCATGCAATCCATCGTATGAGCCACAGTGTGGCTGATCGGGCACTGACTTCAGCTATCTGCCCAGTTTCCTCTTTAAGACAGCCAGGGGTCTATTAGTAAGTCCTCTTACTAGGAAGAATGAGAAACTTATGCAATATATGGGAATCTACACTGAAGAATGAAGATCACCATATGTTACATGTCTCATTCTTCAACTTGTCAGTTATCTAAACCATTTATCACACACATAAAGTAACATGTATGTAAATTACCCAGGATAATGCATAAAAAACCAAAGTGACTTATTTCCATTGAGATCCTTGAGTTATTTACACTGGGGAACTCGTGCTTCTCATTTGGAGGTATGTTGCACCGTCTACCTGGAGGGTATTCCGGGGATCAACGCCCCCGCTGCCCGGTCCCTGATCAGGCCTCCTGGTGGATCAGGGCCTGATCAAGGCTGTTACTGCTGGCCGCACGTAGTCCAACGTACGAACCACAGCCCGACTGATCCGGCACTGACTTAAGGTATGTGTCCAGCTCCGTCTTGAAGACAACCAGGGGTTTATTGGTAATTTCCTTATGTCTGGTGGGAGGCTGTTGAGCAGTCTTGGGCCCCGGTCTGCCTAGTATTTTGCTTTCATACGGAATGATCTCTGCGTGTAGATCTAGCACCAGTCCCTCCTGTTGTGAAAGTTATTATCCAGCCTCCCAGTTTCCTTGCAACAACAATAATAACAATGTTGTGACCTTGCAATATAAGAACTTCTGAAATCGTTACTGTTAAGTTCGCCGCAGTCCTCAGTCTTCTTCCACTCTGAAGAATACAACACTTACGCTACAACTAGTTATCTTTACTGACGAAAAACTTCGCCGACACAGCAGGTTTCCTCAGAAACAGAAGCTACTTTTCTGCAGTAAAGGTAATCAAGTGTTGTACTTGTGTCTTATTCAGCAATTTGTTGGTATTGTGTACCATCGTTATTATAATGATGCCTCTTCCACTCTTCTGAGTTGTCTTGCTCAACATCGACTGGCTTATAACATCTATTCTTTAAATTTCCTTTTAAAATCGTTATATAAACGCAGTTTCTACTCCAACTACCTCACCTTGATACAACTTTGCTAGTGTATCTTACGAAAACTCTTACTAACGACCTATGGGAAAGTTTTCTGCACTGAGTCATCTCTCCAGGGCAGTGGACCTTAACACGCGCACACAATACATACATACACACACACACACACACACACACACACACACACACACACACACACACACACACATATATATATATATATATATATATATATATATATATATATATATGATAATTATATATAGGGAAGTACCACCTCTATAGCTGGAATGGGGACCCTCATCCTCAGAGAAGACAAACATACCTCAGAGAAAACTCAAGGTTCTCCCCGGAGCTGTTTGAATATTTTCTTCTCCTACCACCCCCTATATATTTTTTTATTCTATGTGAACATTTATTAATAAACAAAATACATTTACAGAAAAAGAACATAAACATGAATACAATGGCACAATGTATCAAAGATGATGAATTTCCTCCAGCTCCTCCGAGGCTGGACGTGAGCCAAGTATGCAGCAAGCATTTCCCCTCTGGATGGCGACGCTGAGGCGCTGGAACATGAAAGTGGCTGCCCTTGGGTCCCTGGTGGTGTCGATGAGTCTGGAACCCAATTCTTTAAGAAAACGTGTGGCATTTTTTCCCCATGATCCCAAGGTCTCTGATCCCACTGGGACAAATTGATACTGTTGGCTAATGTCCCTGTACTTGCTGATCTTGTACTCCTCCCTGTGGTCAGCAGCTCCTCCCTGTCGCCCCACACTGTGATGGATATAGGTGTCAGCCAGTGTGGACACACAGGTATAGTCCCATGCTAAGAGCTTGCCATTCTTCCAAGGATAGATGGTGATCCCGTTGGGGCGGTTTGCTGGGTTGTGGGTATTGTTTGCTGCAAGTGATCGTGGCTCCCTCTCGGCAGGGCATCCAGCTGTAGCAAGGGTTCTCTTAATGATGTCGTTGACCTCATTGTGTCTTGCATGCCAGCCCTTGGTTTTGGAACAGTTAAGACCATGTAGACCGTATTGGTCTGCTTGCACTTCACCGCAAATACACATATATTCTGTGTGAATTGGGGCAGCAAGGCGCAGAGCCACTGCAATACGGAGGGTCTTAGGGTCGAGTCGCGTTCCCATTGCCGATATGGGAACTGTTTGGAGGAAGTCCCCGGAGTGATGTGCACTCACAGCCTGGAGACGGGCAATCTCCCTATCTGATGTTGCAGCCCTGAGCATGTTGGCAAGCACCTTTTCAGCAATTGGGCTATCCCAGCTTGACTGTTTGTGAGCCAGTGCTGCACTAGGGTTTGGTGCTGGAGCAGCAAGTCTCTCCCATTCGGTGATGGCACTGACATAGCTAGGGTCTTCTATTCCTGCTGAGTCACTGAGGGTGTCAGGAAGAATTTGTCTTATCAACTCGTTTGATGCAATGGAAGAGGATAGGAAAGCTGGTAGAGCAATCTGGGAGGATCTGCGTACTCCTAGCCCTCCAAGCCTGACCGGAAGTGAGGCTTGCAACCACTGTCCATCGTCAAGGGAAAGATTCAATACACTCTCTAGCATGACCTTCAGGAGAGAGTCATATTCCTTGAGTTTTGGACTGCTGAAGGCTGGGGAGCATCTCAGAAAATAGGTAAGTTTTGGGGTTGACAGGCACCTGGTGAGTAGGTAGAAGGCATCGTGTATATATGTATATATACATACATATATATATGTATATATGTGTATATATACATTATATATATATATATATACATATATATATATATATATATATATATATATATATATATATATATATATATATATATATATATATATATGTCTAAATTCCTTAAGGAGCTGGGAAAAAGACTCATCAGGGTAACTAGGGATCCCAGGGCAGCTAGTTTTCTGTTCCAGAGGCTCAGTGCGGCTGTTCAAAGGGGTAATGCCTGCTGTAATTTGGGCACACGCCCCAGCTCTGAGGAGCTGGATGAGATTTTCGCCTTATAATCGGTGATACACACGTAACATGTACCGTATATGCCACCTTTATATCAACAATTTATCTTTTAAATCTTTATATATATATATATATATATATATATATATATATATATATATATATATATATATATATATATATATATATATATATATATATATATGTATGTGTGTGTGTGTGTGTGTGTGTGTGTGTGTGTGTGTGTGTGTGTGTGTCGTGCCGAATATGTAAAACTGGTCAATTAGCAAGAACTCATTTAAAATTAAGTCCTTTCTGAAATTTTCTCTTATACATTCAAAGATATATTTTTTACATTAATGCTAATGTAAAAAATTTTAATTTTGCACCAAAAGAATCTTAGAAAACTTACCTAACCTTATTATAACAAGAGCAATTTATTTTAGCCTAACCCAACTATAAATATTTTAAATACGTTTACAATAATTTAGTACTAAATAAACACAATCAAATGTATTTTTTTTCGTTAGCTTCAGAATGATTTTGGCGAAATTATTACATACACAAATTTTCACTTGTCCTATATGGCAAGATGAGCGTTGCTATTTAAACCAAGATCGCAAGTTCTGCCTATTCGGCACGACATATATATCAATAACACTGTGACTAGCCAAGGACTCGAACCCATGCTGCTTTGGCCTGCCTCATGGTGGGCGAAAACTCATGACGCCTTAATCCACGGGACCACTCAATCCTTAAGAGTAGCGCATCCAGGGGAACTGGATGTTGTACTCGCTACCCAAGGGCATACGTTGGTATGGATGACTCTAGGCTAATTTCATTCTACTCCCTGTACTTTAGTCCCTGTACAAGTGGTTAATACCTTAGTGAGTGGCCATGGTTGAGTGCTAGCTCTGGACCTGGGTATTATCAGTCAGCTTCCTGCAGTACTCCTTCCTTCCTAAATAACAAAAAGGCACAATACCGTGACTGGAACATTACACAAATAACTCGCACATAGGAGAGAGGAGCTTACGACGACGTTTCGGTTCGACTTTGACCATTTACAAACTTACACTGAGTTTGTAAATGGTCCAAGTCGGACCGAAAGGTCGTGTGTGCGGGTTATTTGTGTATCCTTCCTTCCAATGGTCTTAATATTTAATCCAGCGTTTATTAGTTCACGTCCTCACATTAATACTTGTTTGTGACATGTTTCATCCTCTTTTTTCGGTATTTTATGGTCGTGGACTACAATAATGTCACCTCGTTCGTGTTGCACCTCACTCAGTTTCCCCCACGAACATTCGTGTCTGTTCATAGAAAATATATCACGTTAAAAAAATTAACACTTAAATAATAAATATTTAATTTTATTCTTCTCTGGATGCTGTATTTTGCTTATGTGTGAATGACTAGTGAAGTGCTGTGAATGACTAGTGAAGTGCTGTGAATGACTAGTGAAGTGCTGTGAATGACTAGTGAAGTGCTGTGAATGACTAGTGAAGTGCTGTGAATGACTAGTGAAGTGCTGTGAATGACTAGTGAAGTGCTGTGAATGACTAGTGAAGTGCTGTGAATGACTAGTGAAGTGCTGTGAATGACTAGTGAAGTGCTGTGAATGACTAGTGAAGTGCTGTGAATGACTAGTGAAGTGCTGTGAATGACTAGTGAAGTGCTGTGAATGACTAGTGAAGTGCTGTGGATGACTAGTGAAGTGCTGTGAATGACTAGTGAAGTGCTGTGAATGACTAGTGAAGTGCTGTGAATGACTAGTGAAGTGCTGTGGTAGTGCACTGAGTAACGAGAGGCTCTACACTACCAGGAAGAGGACACACCAGGGCAACAATGAGTTAATCCCGCCGTAGGTGTTCCTCCTGAGGTAGACAGACGTGTTGGAGAGGAACGAGAAGGTAGGGAGGCTGCCGGGAGGGGGAAGGTAGGGATGCTGGGAGGGGGAAGGTAGGGATGCTGGGAGGGGGAAGGTAAGGCTGCTGGAAGGGGAAAAGTAGGGATGCTGGGGGGATGAAGGTAAGGCTGCTGGGAGTGGGGAGGCAGGGAGGCTGTTGGGAGGGAGAGGCAGGGAGGCTGCTGGGAGGGACAGGGAAGAATGTCAGAGAACACAAGGAAAATAGGTTGGGTGGGGAGATGAGAGAGCTAGAGAGACGAACAAGGAGAGAGGCCTCCTGGGACGGCGCCTTCCCCTCCATTACAATGGAGGAAATAAGGTGAGAATGGTGACTACACTCTCACAGCTTGTCTAAGAAGCAGGGGTGGCAGAGACGGAGGAGGAGGGGAAGCAGAGACGGAGGAGGAGGGGAAGCAGAGGAAAGAAGAGAGGGAAATATGAAGAAATAAAAGCGTGTAGAAAAATGGGACACATTACAACTCCACAAACACAGCAATAAAACAGTCGCCAAAAAAAAATATTACCCTATAGCACTGACGTCCAGCATTATCAAAACCAATGGAAGAGTGCCCCCGCGACCCGGTCCCAGACCAGCTCTCCTGGCTGACAGCAGTGCTACCTGCACGAAGTCCAACGTAGGCACCACAGCCTGGTTGGTAACTAGTCGCAGGAACTTGCCAAGTTCCCTCTTGAAAACAACCAGTCGTCTGCTGGTAACACCCCCTCCCCCATTACGTATGAAGGAAGGGAGAGTTTTAAAGTGGTGGTCCGTGTACTCTTACTGAGTTATGTCAGTGTACTCATCTAACTCCTGCGTTTCCTGTGAGGAGTTTTACACTGCCGAGAATTTTGTGCAGATTGGGAACCAATCCCTCCAGAATTTTCCAGGTGTAAAATATGAGTGTTTAATGGCTACACAACTACTGGATCACTATGACATGGCCTTGGATGCACTGGAAGAAAATCAGAATGCAGATGTAATATACACAGACTTTGCAAAAGCATTTGACAAATGCGAACACAAAGAGTAGTGGTCAACAGAGTTAAATCGGAGGCTGCCATAGTGTAGAGCTCTGTTCCAAAGGCACAGTACTCGCCCCCATCTTATTCCTTATCCTCATATCAGACATAAACAGAGATATACACCACAGCACCGTATCATCCTTTGCGGATGATACTAGGATCTGCATGAGGCTGTCATCTGCTGAGGACGCGGTTAACCTCCAAGAAGATATAAACAAAGTTTTCCAGTGGGCAACGGTAAACAATATGATGTTCAATGAGGACAAATTCCAACTACTCCGTTATGGAAAACTGGAGGAGATAATAACTAGAACAGAGTATACTACTGACTCCGGCCATACAATAGAGCGGAAAAATAATGTAAGGGACCTGGGAGTAGTAATGTCTGAGGATCTCACTTTCAAGGATCACAACAGTGCCACGATCGCACGTGCAAAGAAAATGATAGGATGGATAATGAGAACTTTCAAAACGAGAGATGCCAAGCCCATGATGATCCTTTTCAAATCACTTGTTCTCTCTAGGCTGGAATACTGCTGTACATTAACATCTCCATACAAAGCAGGTGAAATCGCAGATCTAGAGACTGTACAGAGATCCTTTACTGCACGTATAAGTTCTGTCAAGCACCTTAACTACTGGGAACGCTTGGAAGCACTTGACTTGTACTCGTTGGAACGCAGGAGGGAGAGATATATCATAATCTACACTTGGAAAATCTTGGAAGGAATGGTCCCAAATCTGCACACAGAAATCACTCCCTACGAAAGTAAAAGACTGGGCAGGCGATGCAAAATGCCGCCAATAAAAAGTAGGGGCGCCATTGGTACACTAAGAGAAAACACCATAAGTGTCCGGGGCCCAAAACTGTTCAACAGCCTCCCATCAAGCATTAGGGGAATTGCCAATAAACCCCTGGCTGCCTTCAAGAGAGAGCTGGACAGATACCTAAAGTCGGTGCCGGATCAGCCGGGCTGTGGCTCGTACGTCGGACTGCGTGCGGCCAGCAGTAACAGCCTAGTTGATCAGGCCCTGATCCATCGGGAGGCCTGGTCATGGACCGGGCCGCGGGGGCGTTGATCCCCGGAATAACCTCCAGGTACACAGGGCCAGGAGGGCGCTGACCCCCGGAACACCTCTAGAAACAGATTCTACACTCCGGGAGGTGCAGTTCAAGGGACTTCAGGCATCCCTAGTAAATTACATGATTGAATGAATTTATACCAGCAATCAATTTTCTCGCTTCAATCACTGGTTCTACGATTACTCTCCCTCAAAAGGGGCTATATGTGAAGAAATATTCTCATCTATAAAGCACAAGTCACTAGTGAAAATTCTAGAGGATTTGGTCCCAAATCTGAACACTGAAATCATTCCCTACGAAAGCAAGAGGCTGGCTCGGCAGACCGAACAAAATATTCCCAATGAAAACCCGAGCTGCCATGACTACACTGGATAATACATTAAGTGTAAGAGACCCAAGACTTGTCAACACCCTCCATTCATACATACAACTCCTGTTGTCTTCAACAGAGAAGCTTAACAAATCGCAAAGAGGCGAAATTATTTACAAACATTATCTCTCAGAGAAGGGCAACATGGGTTCAGAGAAGGTCGCTCCTGCCTCTCGCAACTACTGGAACACTCTGATGTGGTCTTGGATGCATTGGAAAACAAACAGAATGCGGATGTAGTATACAAAGATTTTGCAAAAGCCTTTGACAAGTGCGATTATAGTGCAATAGCGCACACAATGCGTGCTAAAGAGGGATAACTAGCAAAGTAGGCAAATGGATCTCCAACAATCTAACCAACTGAACACAAGAGAGTAGTGGTAAACAGAGTTAAATCGGAAGCTGCCATAGTGAAGAGCTCTGTGCTACAAGGGACAGTACTCACCCCTATCCTGTTCGTCATCCTCATATCAGACATAGAGATGTAAACCATAGCACCGTATCATCCTTTGCAGACGATACTAGGATCTGCACGAGAGTGTCATCCAATGAGGACACGGCAAATATCCAAGAAGATATAAAATAAGTTTTTAAAAGGGCAACGGAGAACAATATGATGTTCAATAAAGACAAATTCCAACTACTCCGTTATGGAAAACTGGAGGAGATAATAACTAGAACTGAGTATACTACAAACTCTGATCACACAATAGAGCGGAAAAGCAATGTGAAGGACCTGGGTGTGGTAATGTCCGAAGACCTCACCTTCAAGGATCACAACAATGCCACCATCACATCTGCGAGGAAACTGATAGGATGGATAATGAGAACATTCAAGACAAGAAATGCCAAGCCACTGATGATCCTTTATAAATCACTTGTTCTCTCTAGGCTGGAATACTGCTGTACGTTAACATCTCCATTCAAGGCAGGTGAAACTGCAGACCTAGAGAATGTACAGAGAACCTTTACTGCACGTACAAGTCCCATAAAACACCTTAACTACTGGGAGCGCTTGAAACCACTTGACTTGTACTCATTGGAGCGCAGGCGAGAGAGATGCATCATAATCTACACCTGGAAGATCCTGAAGGGACTGGTCCCTAATCTGCACACAGAAATCACTCCCTGTGAAAGAAAAAGACTTGGCAGGCGATGCAACATACCCCCAGTGAAAAGTTGGGGAGCCATTAGTACACTAAGAGAAAATACAGTAAGTGTCTGGGGCCCAAGACTGTTCAACAACCTCACACCAGCCATAAGGGGAATTACCAAGAGGGAGCTGGACAGATACCGAAAGTCGGTGCCGGATCAGCCGGGCTGTGGTTCGTACATTGGACTTCGTGCGACCAGCAGTAACAGCCTCGTTGATCAGGCCCTGATTCACCAGGATGCTTGGTCATGGACCGGGCTGCATGGGCGTTGATCCCCGGAATGCTCTCCAGGTAGATAGACTCAGTCCACAGCAGGATTCTAGCCTTCACACTCTGATGCAGTGTGTGTAGGTTCGAATCCTGCTATGGACTGAGATAATGTTTGCTCAAGCGAGAACTTCACAAGTTTCTCAAGTCAGTTCCTGACCAGCCGGGCTGGGGTTCGTACACTGGAATGCATGTCGCGAGCAGTAATAATCTGATACCTTACCTAACCTAACCTGCTTGATCAGGCTTTGATCCACCAGGATCCCTGGTCTGAGACCGAGCCACAAAGGGGTGTTTATTCCCTAAAGCCTGCTTCAGGTATCCCTCAGGAATCAGGTATTCTGGAGACAGATTATTTGGTCTCAGACTTAAGCTGTCCGTCAACCCAAACGCCTCTCCACTAATCCCAACATCCCTCCCCTTCCCCTCCCCTAACCCATAGCACCACCTCATCCCTAACTCCTTCCCCAATCCCTCAATCCTTCCCTTCCACCATCGCCTCCAGCACCTCCTGTCACTCCTTCCCCTCCCCTCACGTCCAGCACCTCATCTTACTTCTTCCCCTCCCCTCCTCCTCACATACAGCGCCTCCCCTTCCCCTAATCTACAACACCTCCCCTCAATCCTTCCCCTTCCCTCACCTCCAGATCCTCCCCTCACCCAGGCGCTGTACCTCTCGCCTTCGTCCCCAAATAGAAGCTCTTCCCCTTCTACAGCTTAAGCTCTCCCCTCTCTCAGCTCTTCCAACTCTCTCTTCTCTTTCCCCTCTCTCACTTCCACCCAGCCCAATTACGCACGTTTTTCCTCCACTCACCACACACAACCTTCCCTCCACTCACCACACACAGCCTTCCCTCCACTCACCACACACAACCTTCCCTCCACTCACCACACACAGCCTTCCCTCCACTCACCACACACAGCCTTCCCTCCACTCACCACACACAGCCTTCCCTCCACTCACCACACACAGCCTTCCCTCCACTCACCACACACAACCTTCCCTCCACTCACCACACACAGCCTTCCCTCCACTCACCACACACAGCCTTCCCTCCACTCACCACACACAGCCTTCCCTCCACTCACCACACTCAGCCTTCCCTCCACTCACCACACACAACCTTCCCTCCACTCACCACACACAACCTTCACTCACACACTCAGCCTTCCCTCCACTCACCACACACAGCCTTCCCTCCACTCACCACACACAGCCTTCCCTCCACTCACCACACACAACCTTCCCTCCACTCACCACACTCAGCCTTCCCTCCACTCACCACACACAACCTTCCCTCCACTCACCACACACAACCTTCCCTCCACTCACCACACTCAGCCTTCCCTCCACTCACCACACACAACCTTCCCTCCACTCACCACACACAGCCTTCCCTCCACTCACCACACACAGCCTTCCCTCCACTCACCACACACAGCCTTCCCTCCACTCACCACACACAACCTTCCCTCCACTCACCACACACAACCTTCCCTCCACTCACCACACACAACCTTCCCTCCACTCACCACACACAGCCTTCCCTCCACTCACCAGCCTCCAGGATACTCTTCGCTCACCAACACTGCTTCTCAGTTTACGGAAATTAAAGGAAAACCTACACGGCAGACTGTGACCACCATCACCCTGGCAGACTGTGACCACCATCACCCTGGCAGACTGTGACCACCATCACCCTGGCAGACTGTGACCACCATCATCCTGGCAGACTGTGACCACCATCACCCTGGCAGACTGTGACCACCATCACCCTGGCAGACTGTGACCACCATCACCCTGGCAGACTGTGACCACCATCACCCTGGCAGACTGTGACCACCATCACCCTGGCAGACTGTGACCACCATCATCCTTGCAGACTGTGACCACCATCACCCTGGCAGACTGTGACCACCATCACCCTGGCAGACTGTGACCATCACCCTGGCAGACTGTGACCACCATCACCCTGGCAGACTGTGACCACCATCATCCTTGCAGACTGTGACCACCATCACCCTGGCAGAATGTGACCACCATCATCCTTGCAGACTGTGACCACCATCACCCTGGCAGACTGTGACCACCATCACCCTGGCAGACTGTGACCACTATCACCCTGGCAGACTATAACCACCATCACCGTGGCAGCCTGTGACCATCACCGTGGCAGACTGTGACCATCACTGTGGCAGACTGTGACCATCACTGTGGCAGACTGTGACCATTATCGCTGTGGTAAACTGTGGCCACCACGAACACTGGCAGATTGTGACCACCATCACTGTAGCAGACTGTGACAACCATCACTGTGGCAGACTGTGACAACCATCACTGTGGCAGACTGTGATTACCTCCATCACTGCGGCAGAATGTGACCACCATCACTGTGGCAGAATGTGACCACCACCACTGTGGCAGACTGTGGCCACAACCTTCGCTGTGGCAGACCGTGACCATCATCACTGTGGCAGACTGTGACTACCATAAGTGTGGCAGACTGTGACCAGCATCACTGTGGCAGACTGTCCATCACTGTGGCAGACTGTGACCACGACCATCAGTATGTCAGACTGTGACCACCTTCACTCTGACAGACCGTGACCATCATTGTGGCAGATTGTGACCACCTTCACTTTGGCAGACCTTGACCATCACTCGCAAACTGTGACCAACACCATCACTATCGCAAACTGTGACCAACACCATCACTATCGCAAATTGTGACCAACACCATCGCTATCGCAAACTGTGACCAACACCATCACTATGGCAGATTGTGACCATCACTTTGTGAGACTGTGACCGCCACCATCACTGTGGCAGACTGTGACCACCACGAACACTGGCAGATTGTGACCACCATCACTGTAGCAGACTGTGACAACCATCACTGTGGCAGACTGTGACCAACACCATCACTGTGGCAGACTGTGACCACCACGAACACTGGCAGAATGTGACCACAATCACTGTGGCAGACTGTGACCACAATCATTGTGGCAGACTGTGACCACCACTATCACTGTGGCAGACTGTCACCATCACCACCACTGGCCACAACCTTTGCTGTGGCAGACCGTGACCATCATCACTGTGGCAGACTGTGACTACCATAAGTGTGGCAGACTGTGACCAGCATCACTGTGGCAGACTGTGACCACCATCATCAGTGTGAGATTGTGACCACCATCACTGTGGCAGACTGTGACCACAACCATCACTATGGCAGACTGTGACCACCTTCACTTTGACAGACCGTGACCATCACTGTGCAGATTGTGACCACCTTCACTTTGGCAGACCGTGACCATCACTGTCGCAAACGGTGACCAACACCATCACTATCGCAAACTGTGACCAACACCATCACTATGGCAGATTGTGACCATTACTTTGTGAGACTGTGACCGCCACCATCACTGTGGCAGACTGTGACCATCGCTTTGGAAGACTGTGACCACCACCACCATTACTGTGGCAGCCTGTACCCACCATCACTGTGGCAGACTGTGACCACCACCATCACTGTGGCAGACTGTGACCACCATCACTGTGGCAGACTATGACCACCATCACTGTGGCAGACTGTGACCATCATTGTGGCAGACTGTGACCACCATCACTGTGGCAGACTGTGACCACCATCACTGTGGCAGACTGTGACCATCATTGTGGCAGACTGTGACCACCATCACTGTGGCAGACTGTGACCACCACCATCACTGTGGCAGACTGTGACCACCATCACTGTGGCAGACTGTGACCACCATCACTGTGGCAGACTGTGACCATCATTGTGGCAGACTGTGACCACAATCACTGTGGCAGACTTTGATCACCACCATCACAGTGGCAGACTGGAACCACCACCACAACTTTGGAAGACTGTGACCACCACCACCATTACTGTGGCAGCCTGTACCCACCGCCATCACTGTGGCGGACTGTGACCATCACCGTCACTGTGGCAGACTGTGACCATCACTTTGGAAGACTGTGACCACCACCACCATTACTGTGGCAGCCTGTACCCACCATCACTGTGGCAGACTGTGACCACCACCATCACTGTGGCAGACTGTGACCACCATCACTGTGGCAGACTGTGACCATCATTGTGGCAGACTGTGACCACCATCACTGTGGCAGACTGTGACCACCATCACTGTGGCAGACTGTGACCACCATCAATGTGGCAGACTGTGACCATCATTGTGGCAGACTGTGACCACCATCACTGTGGCAGACTGTGACCACCATCACTGTGGCAGACTGTGACCATCATTGTGGCAGACTGTGACCACCATCACTGTGGCAGACTGTGACCACCATCACTGTGGCAGACTGTGACCACCATCACTGTGGCAGACTGTGACCACCATCAATGTGGCAGACTGTGACCATCATTGTGGCAGACTGTGACCATCACTGTGGCAGACTGTGACCACCACCACCAGTGTGGCAGACTGTGACCACCACCATCACTGTGGCAGACTGTGACCACCATCACTGTGGCAGACTGTGACCACCACCACCAGTGTGGCAGACTGTGACCACCACCATCACTGTGGCAGACTGTGACCACCATCACTGTGGCAGACTGTGACCATCATTGTGGCAGACTGTGACCACCATCACTGTGGCAGACTTTGATCACCACCATCACTGTGGCAGACTTTGATCACCACCATCACAGTGGCAGACTGGAACCACCACAACAACTTTGGAAGACTGTGACCACCACCACCATTACTGTGGCAGCCTGTACCCACCGCCATCACTGTGGCGGACTGTGACCATCACCGTCACTGTGGCAGACTGTGACCATCACTTTGGAAGACTGTGACCACCACCACCATTACTATGGCAGACTGTACCCACCGCCATCACTGTTGCAGACTGTGACCACCATCATTGTGGCAGACTGTGACCACCACGATCACTGTGGCCGACTGTGACCACCACCATCATTGTTGCAGACTGTGACCACCATCATTGTGGCAGACTGTGACCACCACCATCACTGTGGCCGACTGTGACCACCATCACTGTGGCAGACTGTGACCATCATCACTGTGGCAGACTGTGACCACCACCATCACTGTGGCAGACTGTGACCACCACCATCACTGTGGCAGACTGTGACCACCACCATCACTGTGGGAGACTGTCACCACCATCACTGTGGCAGACTGTGACCACCACCATCACTGTGGGAGACTGTCACCACCATCACTGTGGCAGACTGTGACCACCACCATCACTGTGGTAGACTGTCACCACCATCACTGTGGCAGACTGTGACCACCACCATCACTGTGGGAGACTGTCACCACCATCACTGTGGCAGACTGTGACCACCACCATCACTGTGGGAGACTGTCACCACCATCACTGTGGCAGACTGTGACCACCACCATCACTGTGGGAGACTGTCACCACCATCACTGTGGCAGACTGTGACCACCACCATCACTGTGGCAGACTGTCACCACCATCACTGTGGCAGACTGTGACCACCACCATCACTGTGGCAGACTGTCACCACCATCACTGTGGCAGACTGTGACCACCACCATCACTGTGGGAGACTGTCACCACCATCACTGTGGCAGACTGTGACCACCACCATCACTGTGGCAGACTGTGACCACCACCATCACTGTGGCAGACTGTGACCACCATCACCGTGGGAGACTGTCACCACCATCATTGTGGCAGACTGTGACTATCACTGTGGCAGACTGTGACCACCACCATCACTGTGGCAGACTGTGACCACCATCACTGTGGCAGACTGTGACCACCACCATCACTGTGGCAGACTGTGACCACCACCATCACTGTGGGAGACTGTCACCACCATCACTGTGGCAGACTGTGACCACCACCATCACTGAGGGAGACTGTGACCACCATCATTGTGGCAGACTGTGACCATCACTGTGGCAGACTGTGACCATCACTGTGGCAGACTGTGACCACCACTATCACTGTGGCAGACTGTGACCACCATCACTGTGGCAGATTGTGACCACCACCATCACTGTGGCAGACTGTGACCACCACCATCACTGTGGGAGACTGTCACCACCATCACTGTGGCAGACTGTGACCACCACCATCACTGTGGGAGACTGTGACCACCATCATTGTGGCAGACTGTGACCATCACTGTGGCAGACTGTGACCATCACTGTGGCAGACTGTGACCACCATCACTGTGGCAGACTGTGACCACCATCACTGTGGCAGACTGTGACCACCATCACTGTGGCAGACTGTGACCATCACTGTGGCAGACTGTGACCATCACTGTGGCAGACTGTGACCACCATCACTGTGGCAGACTGTGACCATCACTGTGGCAGACTGTGACCATCACTGTGGCAGACTGTGACCATCACTGTGGCAGACTGTGACCATCACTGTGGCAGACTGTGACCATCACTGTGGCAGACTGTGACCATCACTGTGGCAGACTGTGACCATCACTGTGGCAGACTGTGACCATCACTGTGGCAGACTGTGACCATCACTGTGGCAGACTGTGACCATCACTGTGGCAGACTGTGACCATCACTGTGGCAGACTGTGACCATCACTGTGGCAGACTGTGACCATCACTGTGGGAGACTGTGACCATCACTGTGGGAGACTGTGACCATCACTGTGGCAGACTGTGACCATCACTGTGGCAGACTGTGACCATCACTGTGGCAGACTGTGACCATCACTGTGACAGACTGTGACCATCACTGTGGCAGACTGTGACCATCACTGTGGCAGACTGTGACCATCACTGTGGGAGACTGTGACCATCACTGTGGCAGACTGTGACCATCTTATCTACTAGTACCATACGTTCTAGTAACACGACTATCTACTAGTTATGTATCAGTTTCAAAGCAAGGTACAGTGACCCAAAGGAAAACACATTCACTATCATTCATTCAATAGCTGTCTTCCCAGAAGTGAAAGATAGAGAACTATAACATCCTCACCCATCCTCCAGAGTGCAGGCACTGTACCTCCCACCTCCAGGACTGTAACAATCTCACCCATCCTTCAGAGTGCAGGTACTGTACTTCCCACCTCCAGGACTGTAACAATCTCACCCAACCTTCAGAGTGCAGGTACTGTACTTCCCACCTCCAGGACTGTAACAATCTCACCCATCCTTCAGAGTGCAGGTACTGTACCTCCCACCTCCAGGACTGTAACAATCTCACCCAACCTTCAGAGTGCAGGTACTGTACCTCCCACCTCCAGGACTAACAATCTCACCCAACCTTCAGAGTGCAGGTACTGTACCTCCCACCTCCAGGACTGTAACAATCTCACCCAACCTTCAGAGTGCAGGTACTGTACCTCCCACCTCCAGGACTAACAATCTCACCCAACCTTCAGAGTGCAGGTACTGTACCTCCCACCTCCAGGACTAACAATCTCACCCAACCTTCAGAGTGCAGGTACTGTACCTCCCACCTCCAGGACTGTAACAATCTCACCCAACCTTCAGAGTGCAGGTACTGTACCTCCCACCTCCAGGACTGTAACAATCTCACCCAACCTTCAGAGTGCAGGTACTGTACCTCCCACCTCCAGGACTGTAACAATCTCACCCAACCTTCAGAGTGCAGGTACTGTACCTCTCACCTCCAGGACTGTAACAATCTCACCCATCCTCCAGAGTGCAGGTACTGTACCTCTCACCTCCAGGACTGTAACAATCTCACCCATCCTCCAGAGTGCAGGCACTGTACCTCCCACCTCCAGGACTGTAACAATCTCACCCATCCTCCAGAGGGCAGGTACTGTACCTCCCACCTCCAGGACTGTAACATCCTCACCCATCCTTCAGAGTGCAGGTACTGTACCTCCCACCTCCAGGACTGTAGCAATCTCACCCAACCTCCAGAGTGCAGGTACTGTACCTCCCACCTCCAGGACTAACAATCTCACCCAACCTCCAGAGTGCAGGTACTGTACCTCCCACCTCCAGGACTGTAACAATCTCACCCATCCTCCAGAGGGTAGGTACTGTACCTCCCACCTCCAGGACTGTAACAATCTCACCCATGCTCAAGAGTGCAGGTACTGTACCTCCCACCTCCAGGACTGTAACAATCTCACCCAACCTCCAGAGTGCAGGTACTGTACCTCCCACCTCCAGGACTGTAACAATCTCACCCATCCTCCAGAGTGCAGGTACTGTACCTCCCACCTCCAGGACTGTAACAATCTCACCCATCCTCCAGAGGGCAGGTACTGTACCTCCCACCTCCAGGACTGTAACATCCTCACCCATCCTTCAGAGTGCAGGTACTGTACCTCCCACCTCCAGGACTGTAACAATCTCACCCAACCTCCAGAGTGCAGGTACTGTACCTCCCACCTCCAGGACTAACAATCTCACCCAACCTCCAGAGTGCAGGTACTGTACCTCCCACCTCCAGGACTGTAACAATCTCACCCATCCTCCAGAGTGCAGGTACTGTACCTCCCACCTCCAGGACTGTAACAATCTCACCCATCCTCAGAGTGCAGGTACTGTACCTCCCACCTCCAGGACTGTAACAATCTCACCCATCCTTCAGAGTGCAGGTACTGTACTTCCCACCTCCAGGACTGTAACATCTCACCCATCCTTCAGAGTGCAGGTACTGTACCTCCCACCTCCAGGACTGTAACATCTCACCCATCCTTCAGAGTGCAGGAACTGTACCTCCCACCTCCAGGACTGTAACAATCTCACCCATCCTTCAGAGTGCAGGTACTGTACCTCCCACCTCCAGGACTGTAACAATCTCACCCATCCTTCAGAGTGCAGGTACTGTACCTCCCACCTCCAGGACTGTAACATCTCACCCATCCTTCAGAGTGCAGGTACTGTACCTCCCACCTCCAGGACTGTAACAATCTCACCCATCCTCCAGAGTGCAGATACTGTACCTCCCACCTCCAGGACTGTAACAATCTCACCCAACCTTCAGAGTGCAGGTACTGTACCTCCCACCTCCAGGACTGTAACAATCTCACCCATCCTCCAGAGTGCAGGTACTGTACTTCCCACCTCCAGGACTGTAACATCTCACTCATCCTTCAGAGTGCAGGTACTGTACTTCCCACCTCCAGGACTGTAACATCTCACCCATCCTTCAGAGTGCAGGTACTGTACTTCCCACCTCCAGGACTGTAACATCTCACCCATCCTTCAGAGTGCAGGTACTGTACTTCCCACCTCCAGGACTGTAACATCCTCACCCATCCTTCAGAGTGCAGGTACTGTACTTCCCACCTCCAGGACTGTAACATCCTCACCCATCCTTCAGAGTGCAGGTACTGTACTTCCCACCTCCAGAACTGTAACATCCTCACCCATCCTTCAGAGTGCAGGTACTGTACTTCCCACCTCCAGGACTGTAACATCTCACCCATCCTTCAGAGTGCAGGTACTGTACTTCCCACCTCCAGGACTGTAACATCCTCTCCCATCCTTCAGAGTGCAGGTACTGTACTTCCCACCTCCAGGACTGTAACATCTCACCCATCCTTCAGAGTGCAGGTACTGTACCTCCCACCTCCAGGACTGTAACATCCTCACCCATCCTCCAGAGTGCAGGTACTGTACCTCCCACCTCCAGGACTGTAACATCTCACCCATCCTTCAGAGTGCAGGTACTGTACCTCCCACCTCCAGGACTGTAACATCCTCACCCATCCTTCAGAGTGCAGGTACTGTACCTCCCACCTCCAGGACTGTAACAATCTCACCCATCCTTCAGAGTGCAGGTACTGTACTTCCCACCTCCAGGACTGTAACATCTCACCCATCCTTCAGAGTGCAGGTACTGTACTTCCCACCTCCAGGACTGTAACATCCTCACCCATCCTTCAGAGTGCAGGTACTGTACTTCCCACCTCCAGGACTGTAACATCCTCACCCAT
Organism: Cherax quadricarinatus; assembly: GCF_038502225.1. Taxonomy (NCBI): domain Eukaryota; kingdom Metazoa; phylum Arthropoda; class Malacostraca; order Decapoda; family Parastacidae; genus Cherax; species Cherax quadricarinatus. The sequence goes on along the minus strand of NC_091330.1, from coordinate 26,300,176 downwards.
CCTTCAGAGTGCAGGTACTGTACTTCCCACCTCCAGGACTGTAACATCCTCACCCATCCTTCAGAGTGCAGGTACTGTACTTCCCACCTCCAGGACTGTAACATCCTCACCCATCCTTCAGAGTGCAGGTACTGTACTTCCCACCTCCAGGACTGTAACATCCTCACCCATCCTTCAGAGTGCAGGTACTGTACTTCCCACCTCCAGGACTGTAACATCCTCACCCATCCTTCAGAGTGCAGGTACTGTACTTCCCACCTCCAGGACTGTAACATCCTCACCCATCCTTCAGAGTGCAGGTACTGTACTTCCCACCTCCAGGACTGTAACATCCTCACCCATCCTTCAGAGTGCAGGTACTGTACTTCCCACCTCCAGGACTGTAACATCCTCACCCATCCTTCAGAGTGCAGGTACTGTACTTCCCACCTCCAGGACTGTAACATCCTCACCCATCCTTCAGAGTGCAGGTACTGTACTTCCCACCTCCAGGACTGTAACAATCCTCACCCATCCTTCAGAGTGCAGGTACTGTACTTCCCACCTCCAGGACTGTAACATCTCACCCATCCTTCAGAGTGCAGGTACTGTACCTCCCACCTCCAGGACTGTAACAATCTCACCCATCCTCCAGAGTGCAGGTACTGTACCTCCCACCTCCAGGACTGTAACAATCTCACCCATCCTTCAGAGTGCAGGTACTGTACCTCCCACCTCCAGGACTGTAACAATCTCACCCATCCTTCAGAGTGCAGGTACTGTACCTCCCACCTCCAGGACTGTAACAATCTCACCCATCCTTCAGAGTGCAGGTACTGTACCTCCCACCTCCAGGACTGTAACAATCTCACCCATCCTTCAGAGTGCAGGTACTGTACCTCCCACCTCCAGGACTGTAACAATCTCACCCAACCTTCAGAGTGCAGGTACTGTACCTCCCACCTCCAGGACTGTAACAATCTCACCCATCCTTCAGAGTGCAGGTACTGTACCTCCCACCTCCAGGACTGTAACAATCTCACCCAACCTTCAGAGTGCAGGTACTGTACCTCCCACCTCCAGGACTGTAACAATCTCACCCATCCCTCAGAGTGAACGTACTGTACCTCCCACCTCCAGGACTGTAACAATCTCACCCATCCTTCAGAGTGCAGGTACTGTACCTCCCACCTCCAGGACTGTAACAATCTCACCCATCCTTCAGAGTGCAGGTACTGTACCTCCCACCTCCAGGACTGTAACAATCTCACCCAACCCTCAGAGTGCAGGTACTGTACCTCCCACCTCCAGGACTGTAACAATCCTCACCCATCCTTCAGAGTGCAGGTACTGTACCTCCCACCTCCAGGACTGTAACAATCTCACCCATCCTTCATTGTGATTGTACTTTACCTCCCACCTCCAGGACTGTAACAATCTCACCCATCCGTCAGAGTGCAGGTACTGTACCTCCCACCTCCAGGACTGTAACTATCTCACGCATCCTTCAGAGTGCAGGTACTGTACTTCCCACCTCCAGGACTGTAACAATCTCACCCATCCTTCAGAGTGCAGGTACTGTACCTCCCACCTCCAGGACTGTAACAATCTCACCCATCCTCAGAGTGCAGGTACTGTACTTCCCACCTCCAGGACTGTAACAATCTCACCCAATCTTCAGAGTGGAGGTACTGTACCTCCCACCTCCAGGACTGTAACATCCTCACCCATCCTCCAGAGGGCAGGTAGTGTACCTCCCACCTCCAGGACTGTAACAATCTCACCCATCCTCCAGAGTGCAGGTACTGTACCTCTCACCTCCAGGACTGTAACAATCTCACCCATCCTTCAGAGTGCAGGTACTGTACCTCCCACCTCCAGGACTGTAACAATCTCACCCATCCTTCAGAGTGCAGGTACTGTACCTCCCACCTCCAGGACTGTAACAATCTCACCCATCCTCCAGAGTGCAGGTACTGTACCTCCCACCTCCAGGACTGTAACAATCTCACCCATCCTCCAGAGTGCAGGTACTGTACCTCCCACCTCCAGGACTGTAACATCCTCACCCATCCTTCAGAGGGCAGGTACTGTACCTTCCCACCTCCAGGACTGTAACATACTCGCCCATCCTCCAGAGTGCAGGTACTGTACCTCCCACCTCCAGGACTGTAACAATCTCACCCATCCTCCAGAGTGCAGGTACTGTACCTCCCACCTCCAGGACTGTAACAATCTCACCCATCCTTCAGAGTGCAGGTACTGTACCTCCCACCTCCAGGACTGTAACAATCTCACCCAACCTTCAGAGTGCAGGTACTGTACCTCCCACCTGCAGGACTGTAACAATCTCACCCATCCTGCAGAGTGCAGGTACTGTACTTCCCACCTCCAGGACTGTAACAATCTCACCCATCCTTCAGAGTGCAGGTACTGTACCTCCCACCTCCAGGACTGTAACAATCTCACCCATCCTTCAGAGTGAAGGTACTGTACCTCCCACCTCCAGGACTGTAACATCCTCACCCATCCTTCAGAGTGCAGGTACTGTACCTCCCACCTCCAGGACTGTAACAATCTCACCCATCCTTCAGAGTGCAGGTACTGTACCTCCCACCTCCAGGACTGTAACAATCTCACCCATCCTCCAGAGTGCAGATACTGTACCTCCCACCTCCAGGACTGTAACATCTCACCCATCCTTCAGAGTGCAGGTACTGTACCTCCCACCTCCAGGACTGTAACAATCTCACCCATCCTTCAGAGTGCAGGTACTGTACCTCCCACCTCCAGGACTGTAACAATCTCACCCAACCTTCAGAGTGCAGGTACTGTACCTCCCACCTCCAGGACTGTAACAATCTCACCCATCCTTCAGAGTGCAGGTACTGTACCTCCCACCTCCAGGACTGTAACAATCTCACCCATCCTTCAGAGTGCAGGTACTGTACCTCCCACCTCCAGGACTGTAACAATCTCACCCATCCTTCAGAGTGCAGGTACTGTACCTCCCACCTCCAGGACTGTAACAATCTCACCCATCCTTCAGAGTGCAGGTACTGTACCTCCCACCTCCAGGACTGTAACAATCTCACCCATCCTTCAGAGTGCAGGTACTGTACCTCCCACCTCCAGGACTGTAACAATCTCACCCATCCTTCAGAGTGCAGGTACTGTACCTCCCACCTCCAGGACTGTAACATCCTCACCCATCCTTCAGAGTGCAGGTACTGTACCTCCCACCTCCAGGACTGTAACAATCTCACCCATCCTTCAGAGTGCAGGTACTGTACCTCCCACCTCCAGGACTGTAACAATCTCACCCAACCTTCAGAGTGCAGGTACTGTACCTCCCACCTCCAGGACTGTAACAATCTCACCCATCCTTCAGAGTGCAGGTACTGTACCTCCCACCTCCAGGACTGTAACAATCTCACCCAACCTTCAGAGTGCAGGTACTGTACCTCCCACCTCCAGGACTGTAACAATCTCACCCAACCTTCAGAGTGCAGGTACTGTACCTCCCACCTCCAGGACTGTAACAATCTCACCCATCCTTCAGAGTGCAGGTACTGTACCTCCCACCTCCAGGACTGTAACAATCTCACCCATCCTTCAGAGTGCAGGTACTGTACCTCCCACCTCCAGGACTGTAACAATCTCACCCATCCTTCAGAGTGCAGGTACTGTACCTCCCACCTCCAGGACTGTAACAATCTCACCCAACCTTCAGAGTGCAGGTACTGTACCTCCCACCTCCAGGACTGTAACATCCTCACCCATCCTTCAGAGTGCAGGTACTGTTCTTCCCACCTCCAGGACTGTAACAATCTCACCCATCCTTCAGAGTGCAGGTACTGTACCTCCCACCTCCAGGACTGTAACAATCTCACCCAACCTTCAGAGTGCAGGTACTGTACTTCCCACCTCCAGGACTGTAACAATCTCACCCATCCTTTAGAGTGCAGGTACTGTACCTCCCACCTCCAGGACTGTAACATCCTCACCCATCCTTCAGAGTGCAGGTACTGTACTTCCCACCTCCAGGACTGTAACATCCTCACCCATCCTTCAGAGTGCAGGTACTGTACTTCCCACCTCCAGGACTGTAACATCCTCACCCATCCTTCAGAGTGCAGGTACTGTACTTCCCACCTCCAGGACTGTAACATCCTCACCCATCCTTCAGAGTGCAGGTACTGTACTTCCCACCTCCAGGACTGTAACATCCTCACCCATCCTTCAGAGTGCAGGTACTGTACTTCCCACCTCCAGGGCTGTAACATCTCACCCATCCTTCAGAGTGCAGGTACTGTACTTCCCACCTCCAGGACTGTAACAATCTCACCCATCCTTCAGAGTGGAGGTACTGTACCTCCCACCTCCAGGACTGTAACATCCTCACCCATCCTCCAGAGTGCAGGTACTGTACCTCCCACCTCCAGGACTGTAACAATCTCACCCATCCTCCAGAGTGCAGGTACTGTACCTCCCACCTCCAGGACTGTAACAATCTCACCCATCCTCCAGAGTGCAGGTACTGTACGTCCCACCTCCAGGACTGTAACATCCTCACCCATCCTTCAGAGTGCAGGTACTGTACCTCCCACCTCCAGGACTAACAATCTCACCCATCCTTCAGAGTGCAGGTACTGTACCTCCCACCTCCAGGACTGTAACAATCTCACCCATCCTCCAGAGTGCAGGTACTGTACCTCCCACCTCCAGGACTGTAACAATCTCACCCATCCTCCAGAGGGCAGGTACTGTACCTCCCACCTCCAGGACTGTAACATCCTCACCCAACCTCCAGAGTGCAGGTACTGTACCTCCCACCTCCAGGACTGTAACATCCTCACCCATCCTTCAGAGTGCAGGTACTGTACCTCCCACCTCCAGGACTGTAACAATCTCACCCATCCTTCAGAGTGCAGGTACTGTACCTCCCACCTCCAGGACTGTAACAATCTCACCCATCCTTCAGAGTGCAGGTACTGTACCTCCCACCTCCAGGACTGTACCAATCTCACCCATGCTCAGAGTGCAGGTACTGTACCTCCCACCTCCAGGACTGTAACAATCTCACCCAACCTCCAGAGTGCAGGTACTGTACCTCCCACCTCCAGGACTGTAACAATCTCACCCATCCTCCAGAGTGCAGGTACTGTACCTCCCACCTCCAGGACTGTAACAATCTCACCCATCCTCCAGAGGGCAGGTACTGTACCTCCCACCTCCAGGACTGTAACATCCTCACCCATCCTTCAGAGTGCAGGTACTGTACCTCCCACCTCCAGGACTGTAACAATCTCACCCAACCTCCAGAGTGCAGGTACTGTACCTCCCACCTCCAGGACTAACAATCTCACCCAACCTCCAGAGTGCAGGTACTGTACCTCCCACCTCCAGGACTGTAACAATCTCACCCATCCTCCAGAGGGCAGGTACTGTACCTCCCACCTCCAGGACTGTAACAATCTCACCCAACCTCCAGAGTGCAGGTACTGTACCTCCCACCTCCAGGACTGTAACAATCTCACCCATCCTTCAGAGTGCAGGTACTGTACCTCCCACCTCCAGGACTGTAACAATCTCACCCAACCTTCAGAGTGCGGGTACTGTACCTCCCACCTCCAGGACTGTAACAATCTCACCAATCCTTCAGAGTGCAGGTACTGTACCTCCCACCTCCAGGACTGTAACAATCTCACCCAACCTTCAGAGTGCAGGTACTGTACCTCCCACCTCCAGGACTGTAACAATCTCACCCAACCCTCAGAGTGCAGGTACTGTACCTCCCACCTCCAGGACTGTAACAATCTCACCCAACCCTCAGAGTGCAGGTACTGTACCTCCCACCTCCAGGACTGTAACAATCTCACCCAACCTTCAGAGTGCAGGTACTGTACCTCCCACCTCCAGGACTGTAACAATCTCACCCAACCCTCCGAGTGCAGGTACTGTACCTCCCACCTCCAGGACTGTAACAATCTCACCCATCCTTCAGAGTGCAGGTACTGTACCTCCCACCTCCAGGACTGTAACAATCTCACCCAACCTTCAGAGTGCAGGTACTGTACCTCCCACCTCCAGGACTGTAACAATCTCACCCAACCCTCAGAGTGCAGGTACTGTACCTCCCACCTCCAGGACTGTAACAATCTCACCCATCCTTCAGAGTGCAGGTACTGTACTTCCCACCTCCAGGACTGTAACAATCTCACCCATCCTTCAGAGTGCAGGTACTGTACCTCCCACCTCCAGGACTGTAACAATCTCACCCAACCCTCAGAGTGCAGGTACTGTACTTCCCACCTCCAGGACTGTAACAATCTCACCCAACCTTCAGAGTGGAGGTACTGTACCTCCCACCTCCAGGACTGTAACATCCTCACCCATCCTCCAGAGGGCAGGTACTGTACCTCCCACCTCCAGGACTGTAACAATCTCACCCATCCTCCAGAGTGCAGGTACTGTACCTCTCACCTCCAGGACTGTAACAATCTCACCCATCCTCCAGAGTGCAGGTACTGTACCTCCCACCTCCAGGATTGTAACAATCTCACCCATCCTTCAGAGTGCAGGTACTGTACCTCCCACCTCCAGGATTGTAACAATCTCACCCATCCTCCGGAGTGCAGGTACTGTACCTCCCACCTCCAGGACTGTAACAATCTCACCCATCCTCCAGAGGGCAGGTACTGCACCTCCCACCTCCAGGACTGTAACATCCTCACCCATCCTCCAGAGGGCAGGTACTGTACCTCCCACCTCCAGGACTGTAACATCCTCACCCATCCTCCAGAGGGCAGGTACTGTACCTCCCACCTCCAGGACTGTAACAATCTCACCCATCCTCCAGAGTGCAGGTACTGTACCTCCCACCTCCAGGATTGTAACAATCTCACCCATCCTTCAGAGTGCAGGTACTGTACCTCCCACCTCCAGGACTGTAACAATCTCACCCATGCTCAAGAGTGCAGGTACTGTACCTCCCACCTCCAGGACTGTAACAATCTCACCCAACCTCCAGAGTGCAGGTACTGTACCTCCCACCTCCAGGACTGTAACAATCTCACCCATCCTCCAGAGTGCAGGTACTGTACCTCCCACCTCCAGGACTGTAACAATCTCACCCATCCTCCAGAGGGCAGGTACTGTACCTCCCACCTCCAGGACTGTAACATCCTCACCCATCCTTCAGAGTGCAGGTACTGTACCTCCCACCTCCAGGACTGTAACAATCTCACCCAACCTCCAGAGTGCAGGTACTGTACCTCCCACCTCCAGGACTAACAATCTCACCCAACCTCCAGAGTGCAGGTACTGTACCTCCCACCTCCAGGACTGTAACAATCTCACCCATCCTCCAGAGGGCAGGTACTGTACCTCCCACCTCCAGGACTGTAACAATCTCACCCAACCTCCAGAGTGCAGGTACTGTACCTCCCACCTCCAGGACTGTAACAATCTCACCCAACCTTCAGAGTGCAGGTACTGTACCTCCCACCTCCAGGACTGTAACAATCTCACCCAACCTTCAGAGTGCAGGCACTGTACCTCCCACCTCCAGGACTGTAACAATCTCACCCATCCTTCAGAGTGCAGGTACTGTACCTCCCACCTCCAGGACTGTAACAATCTCACCCAACCTTCAGAGTGCAGGTACTGTACCTCCCACCTCCAGGACTATACCTCCCACCTCCAGGACTGTAACAATGTCACCCAACCTTCAGAGTGCAGGTACTGTACCTCCCACCTCCAGGACTGTAACATCCTCACCCATCCTTCAGAGTGCAGGTACTGTACCTCCCACCTCCAGGACTGTAACAATCTCACCCAACCTCCAGAGTGCAGGTACTGTACCTCCCACCTCCAGGACTAACAATCTCACCCAACCTCCAGAGTGCAGGTACTGTACCTCCCACCTCCAGGACTGTAACAATCTCACCCATCCTCCAGAGGGCAGGTACTGTACCTCCCACCTCCAGGACTGTAACAATCTCACCCAACCGCCAGAGTGCAGGTACTGTACCTCCCACCTCCAGGACTGTAACAATCTCACCCAACCTTCAGAGTGCAGGTACTGTACCTCCCACCTCCAGGACTGTAACAATCTCACCCAACCTTCAGAGTGCAGGCACTGTACCTCCCACCTCCAGGACTGTAACAATCTCACCCATCCTTCAGAGTGCAGGTACTGTACCTCCCACCTCCAGGACTGTAACAATCTCACCCAACCTTCAGAGTGCAGGTACTGTACCTCCCACCTCCAGGACTATACCTCCCACCTCCAGGACTGTAACAATGTCACCCAACCTTCAGAGTGCAGGTACTGTACCTCCCACCTCCAGGACTGTAACAATCTCACCCATCCTTCAGAGTGCAGGTAGTGTACCTCCCACCACCAGGACTGTAACAATCTCACCCATCCTTCAGAGTGCAGGTAGTGTACCTCCCACCTCCAGGACTGTAACAATCTCACCCATCCTCCAGAGTGCAGGTACTGTACTTCCCACCACCAGGACTGTAACAATCTCACGCATCCTTCAGAGTGCAGGTACTGTACCTCCCACCTCCAGGACTGTAACAATCTCACCCATCCTTCAGAGTGCAGGTACTGTACCTCCCACCTCCAGGACTGTAACAATCTCACCCAACCTTCAGACTGCAGGTACTGTACCTCCCACCTCCAGGACTGTAACAATCTCACCCAACCTTCAGAGTGCAGGTACTGTACTTCCCACCTCCAGGACTGTAACAATCTCACCCAACCTTCAGAGTGCAGGTACTGTACTTCCCACCTCCAGGACTGTAACAATCTCACCCAACCTTCAGAGTGCAGGTACTGTACCTCCCACCTCCAGGACTGTAACAATCTCACCCAACCTTCAGAGTGCAGGTACTGTACCTCCCACCTCCAGGACTGTAACAATCTCACCCATCCTTCAGAGTGCAGGTACTGTACCTCCCACCTCCAGGACTGTAACAATCTCACCCATCCTTCAGAGTGCAGGTACTGTACCTCCCACCTCCAGGACTGTAACAATCTCACCCATCCTTCAGAGTGCAGGTACTGTACCTCCCACCTCCAGGACTGTAACAATCTCACCCATCCTTCAGAGTGCAGGTACTGTACCTCCCACCTCCAGGACTGTAATAATCTCACCCATCCTTCAGAGTGCAGGTAATGTACCTCCCACCTCCAGGACTGTAACAATCTCACCCATCCTCCAGAGTGCAGGTACTGTACTTCCCACATCCAGGACTGTAACAATCTCACCCATCCTTCAGAGTGCAGGTACTGTACCTCCCACCTCCAGGACTGTAACAATCTCACCCATCCTTCAGAGTGCAGGTACTGTACCTCCCACCTCCAGGACTGTAACAATCTCACCCAACCTTCAGAGTGCAGGTACTGTACCTCCCACCTCCAGGACTGTAACAATCTCACCCAACCTTCAGAGTGCAGGTACTGTACCTCCCACCTCCAGGACTGTAACAATCTCACCCAACCTTCAGAGTGCAGGTACTGTACCTCCCACCTCCAGGACTGTAAGAATCTCACCCATCCTTCAGAGTGCAGGTTACGTACCTCCCACCTCCAGGACTGTAACAATCTCACCCAACCTTCAGAGTGCAGGTACTGTACCTCCCACCTCCAGGACTGTAACAATCTCACCCAACATTCAGAGTGCAGGTACTGTACCTCCCACCTCCAGGACTGTAACAATCTCACCCAACCTTCAGAGTGCAGGTACTGTACCTCCCACCTCCAGGACTGTAACAATCTCACCCAACCTTCAGAGTGCAGGTACTGTACCTCCCACCTCCAGGACTGTAACAATCTCACCCAACCTTCAGAGTGCAGGTACTGTACCTCCCACCTCCAGGACTGTAACATCCTCGTATACTTTTAAGGATATAAACGTGGAACTAGAGTAATACAGACATACACAAGATGTATGCTGAATATGGGTATAACTTTCTGTAAGGTTTACCTGCTATGTTTAACTTTGATATACTTTTGACGACTTTAACGAGTTTTCGTACACCCATAGCCCGGCCCTGGACCAGGCTTGTCCGGCACTTGCCTGGTCAACCAGGCTGCTGCTGATGCTGGCCATTATATTTGTATGTAAAATGGAAAGAGAAAAACCCTGCAATACTACCAGAGTGCAAAACGTTTAACTAGTTTCTCTTTACGGATGAGTCATTGACTCAACGACTAGTGATGGAGTGTGTAGTAGAGTGCATGAGTGACTAGTGATGGAGTGTGTAGTAGAGTGCATGAGTGACTAGTGATGGAGTGTGTAGTAGAGTGCATGAGTGACTAGTGATGGAGTGTGTAGTAGAGTGCATGAGTGACTAGTGATGGAGAGTGTAGTAGAGTGCATGGGTGACTAGTAATGGAGAGTGTAGTAGAGTGCATGAGTGACTAGTGATGGAGTGTGTAGTAGAGTGCATGAGTGACTAGTAATGGAGAGTGTAGTAGAGTGCATGAGTGACTAGTGATGGAGAGTGTAGTAGAGTGCATGAGTGACTAGTGATGGAGTGTGTAGTAGAGTGCATGAGTGACTAGTAATGGAGAGTGTAGTAGAGTGCATGAATGACTAGTGATGGAGTGTGTAGTAGAGTGCATGAGTGACTAGTGATGGAGAGTGTAGTAGAGTGCATGAGTGACTAGTGATGGAGTGTGTAGTAGAGTGCATGAGTGACTAGTGATGGAGAGTGTAGTAGAGTGCATGAGTGACTAGTGATGGAGAGTGTAGTAGAGTGCATGAGTGACTAGTGATGGAGTGTGTAGTAGAGTGCATGAGTGACTAGTAATGGAGAGTGTAGTAGAGTGCATGAGTGACTAGTGATGGAGAGTGTAGTAGAGTGCATGAGTGACTAGTAATGGAGAGTGTAGTAGAGTGCATGAGTGACTAGTGATGGAGAGTGTAGTAGAGTGCATGAGTGACTAGTAATGGAGAGTGTAGTAGAGTGCATGAGTGACTAGTGATGGAGTGTGTAGTAGAGTGCATGAGTGACTAGTGATGGAGAGTGTAGTAGAGTGCATGAGTGACTAGTAATGGAGAGTGTAGTAGAGTGCATGAGTGAGTAGTAATGGAGAGTGTAGTAGAGTGCATGAGTGAGTAGTAATGGAGAGAGCAGAAGAGTGCATGAGTGACTAGTGATGGAGAGTGTAGTAGAGTGCATGAGTGACTAGTGATGGAGAGTGTAGTAGAGTGCATGAGTGACTAGTAATGGAGAGTGTAGTAGAGTGCATGAGTGACTAGTGATGGAGAGTGTAGTAGAGTGCATGAGTGAGTAGTAATGGAGAGTGTAGTAGAGTGCATGAGTGAGTAGTAATGGAGAGAGCAGAAGAGTGCATGAGTGACTAGTGATGGAGAGTGTAGTAGAGTGCATGAGTGACTAGTAATGGAGAGTGCAGAAGAGTGCATGAGTGACTAGTAATGGAGAGTGCAGAAGAGTGCATGAGTGACTAGTGATGGAGAGTGCATGAGTGACTAGTGATGGAGTGTGTAGTAGAGTGCATGAGTGACTAGTGATGGAGAGTGTAGTAGAGTGCATGAGTGACTAGTGATGGAGAGTGTAGTAGAGTGCATGAGTGAGTAGTAATGGAGAGTGTAGTAGAGTGCATGAGTGAGTAGTAATGGAGAGAGCAGAAGAGTGCATGAGTGACTAGTAATGGAGAGTGCAGAAGAGTGCATGAGTGACTAGTGATGGAGAGTGCATGAGTGACTAGTGATGGAGTGTGTAGTAGAGTGCATGAGTGACTAGTGATGGAGAGTGTAGTAGAGTGCATGAGTGACTAGTGATGGAGTGTGTAGTAGAGTGCATGAGTGACTAGTGATGGAGTGTGTAGTAGAGTGCATGAGTGACTAGTGATGGAGTGTGTAGTAGAGTGCATGAGTGACTAGTAATGGAGAGTGTAGTAGAGTGCATGAGTGACTAGTAATGGAGAGTGTAGTAGAGTGCATGAGTGACTAGTAATGGAGAGTGTAGTAGAGTGCATGAGTGACTAGTAATGGAGAGTGTAGTAGAGTGCATGAGTGACTAGTGATGGAGAGTGTAGTAGAGTGCATGAGTGACTAGTAATGGAGAGTGTAGTAGAGTGCATGAGTGACTAGTGATGGAGAGTGTAGTAGAGTGCATGAGTGACTAGTAATGGAGAGTGTAGTAGAGTGCATGAGTGACTAGTGATGGAGAGTGTAGTAGAGTGCATGAGTGACTAGTAATGGAGAGTGTAGTAGAGTGCATGAGTGACTAGTAATGGAGAGAGCAGAAGAGTGCATGAGTGACTAGTGATGGAGAGTGTAGTAGAGTGCATGAGTGACTAGTGATGGAGAGTGTAGTAGAGTGCATGAGTGACTAGTGATGGAGTGTGTAGTAGAGTGCATGAGTGACTAGTAATGGAGAGTGTAGTAGAGTGCATGAGTGACTAGTAATGGAGAGTGTAGTAGAGTGCATGAGTGACTAGTGACGGAGAGTGTAGTAGAGTGCATGAGTGACTAGTAATGGAGAGTGTAGTAGAGTGCATGAGTGACTAGTGATGGAGAGTGTAGTAGAGTGCATGAGTGAGTAGTAATGGAGAGTGTAGTAGAGTGCATGAGTGACTAGTGACGGAGAGTGTAGTAGAGTGCATGAGTGACTAGTGATGGAGAGTGTAGTAGAGTGCATGAGTGAGTAGTAATGGAGAGTGTAGTAGAGTGCATGAGTGACTAGTAATGGAGAGTGTAGTAGAGTGCATGAGTGACTAGTGATGGAGAGTGTAGTAGAGTGCATGAGTGACTAGTAATGGAGAGTGCAGTAGAGTGCATGAGTGACTAGTAATGGAGAGTGCAGAAGAGTGCATGAGTGACTAGTAATGGAGAGTGCAGTAGAGTGCATGAGTGACTAGTAATGGAGAGTGCAGAAGAGTGCATGAGTGACTAGTAATGGAGAGTGCAGAAGAGTGCATGAGTGACTAGTAATGGAGAGTGCATGAGTGACTAGTGATGGAGAGTGCAGAAGAGTGCATGAGTGACTAGTAATGGAGAGTGCAGAAGAGTGCATGAGTGACTAGTAATGGAGAGTGCAGAAGAGTGCATGAGTGACTAGTGATGGAGAGTGCAGAAGAGTGCATGAGTGACTAGTGATGGAGAGTGCAGAAGAGTGCATGAGTGACTAGTGATGGAGAGTGCAGAAGAGTGCATGAGTGACTAGTGATGGAGAGTGCAGAAGAGTGCATGAGTGACTAGTAATGGAGAGTGCAGAAGAGTGCATGAGTGACTAGTGATGGAGAGTGCAGAAGAGTGCATGAGTGACTAGTAATGGAGAGTGCAGTAGAGTGCCAGGCCAGATGCCGAGGTCACTAAAATATCGAGCACTTAACTGGCTTAATGACTGACTGACTGGTTCACTGCATGGTTGATTAACTGGCTTAATGAGTGGACCAGTAACGTGCTGCTGGCTGCCTCCTGGGATCACTGTCATTACCAAGGCTTGATAGGCTTGAAGGTCCTCTATTAACAGGCCTACACTCCCAAAAAAAAAATCAACACTAATACATATATGTCGTGCTGAATAAGCAAAATTAACAATAACATTTAAAATTAAGTCCTTTCAAAAAATTTTCTCTTTTAAGTTTAAAGATATATTTTTTTCATTTATGTTAATGTAAAAATTAATAATTTTGTACCAAAAGAACCTTAGAAAACTTACCTAACCTTATTATAACAAGTACAATTTAATTTAGCCTAATTCAACAAAATACATTTTAGATAAGCTTACAATAATTTAATAATAAACAAAACGAAATATATTTTTTCATGTTCAGAATGATCTTTGCGGAATTGCTGCATACACAAATTTTCGCTTGCCTTATTCGGCAAGAAGAACGTTGCTATTTAAGTCAAAATCGCAAGTTTTACCTATTCTGCACGACATATATATATATATATATATATATATATATATATATATATATATATATATATATATATATATATATATATATATATATATATATATATATATATATATATTGTAGCCACGAACGAGTGGTATTGGATCAATAACAACACTGCGACTAGCAGAGGATTGAAACCCATGTCGTTTTGGCCCGCTTAATGGTGGATCAAAATCACATGACGCTCTAACCCACAACTGTGTGGTCCTGTGGATTAGAGAGAGCGTCACGTGATTTTCGCTCACCATGAGTCGGGCCAAAACGACATGGGTTCGAGCCCTCGGCCAGTCGCAGTGTGCCAGCCGCATGCAAACTTATGCATCACAGCCCGGCTGATGAGGAACCATCCTGAAGAACTTACGCTCTTTCTCGAAGACAGTGTAAGGTCTGCTGGTCATTTTTCTTGTGCATGAAGGGAGGGTGCTGAAGAGACCTGGTCCCCTCACACTTATTGGTTTACCTGTGAACTTACCTGCACTGTCTGCAACATAAAGATGAGGACAAAGCAGGAAACTAACCTGTGGAAAAATGAGAAACAGATATAAGTTGATGATAATGGTAAAACATGTGCGTAGTTCAGCACGTATGTGAAAGAGGAGACATGACAGTGACATGAAGGATCCTCGGTACAAAACTAGCACTAACTTCCCAGGAGACTCAGAGAAGAGGTGTTATGAATGCAGGAGAGAGAACTTAGACGTTGGAAGAGATAACTGTGATCTTAAGATCGTCTCTTTCCTGCCTTTCCCATCTACTCCTGCGGGCTACCAGTGTCCGTACTCCAGCCACGTCCCTCCACAACGTCCCTCCACCACGTCCCCCAGCCATGTCCCTTCACTCTGCCAGTTGTCCCTCCAAGGCCCTGAGCCCCTACAACTGACTTGTCTTCCATCAGACAACACCGTCCATCAGACAACACAGTCCATCAGACAACACCGTCCATCAGACAACAACACCGTCCATCAGACAACACAGTCCATCAGACAACACAGTCCATCAGACAACACCGTCCATCAGACAACAACACCGTCCATCAGACAACACCGTCCATCAGACAACACAGTCCATCAGACAACACCGTCCATCAGACAACAACACCGTCCATCAGACAACACCGTCCATCAGACAACAACACCGTCCATCAGACAACACCGTCCCTGCCTGCCTGCTTGACTCTGGCAGCAGCACCAGCAGCAGTCACACTCACCTGCCCCACACAACACTGGCAGCAGCACCAGCAGCAGTCACTCTCACCTACCCCACACAACACTGGCAGCAGCACCAGCAGCAGTCACTCTCACCTACCCCACACAACACTGGCAGCAGCACCAGCAGCAGTCACTCTCACCTACCCAACACAACACTCTGGCAGCAGCACCAGCAGCAGTCACTCTCACCTACCCCACACAACACTGGCAGCAGCACCAGCAGCAGTCACTCTCACCTACCCAACAGTCACTCTCACCTACCCAACACAACACTCTGGCAGCAGCACCAGCAGCAGTCACTCTCACCTACCCCACACAACACTGGCAGCAGCACCAGCAGCAGTCACTCTCACCTGCCCCACACAACACTGGCAGCAGCACCAGCAGCAGTCACTCTCACCTGCCCCACACAACACTGGCAGCAGCACCAGCAGCAGTCACTCTCACCTACCCCACACAACACTGGCAGCAGCACCAGCAGCAGTCACTCTCACCTACCCCACACAACACTGGCAGCAGCACCAGCAGCAGTCACTCTCACCTGCCCCACACAACACTGGCAGCAGCACCAGCAGCAGTCACTCTCACCTACCCCACACAACACTGGCAGCAGCACCAGCAGCAGTCACTCTCACCTACCCCACACAACACTGGCAGCAGCACCAGCAGCAGTCACTCTCACCTACCCCACACAACACTGGCAGCAGCACCAGCAGCAGTCACTCTCACCTGCCCCACACAACACTGGCAGCAGCACCAGCAGCAGTCACTCTCACCTACCCCACACAACACTGGCAGCAGCACCAGCAGCAGTCACTCTCACCTGCCCCACACAACACTGGCAGCAGCACCAGCAGCAGTCACTCTCACCTGCCCCACACAACACTGGCAGCAGCACCAGCAGCAGTCACTCTCACCTACCCCACACAACACTGGCAGCAGCACCAGCAGCAGTCACTCTCACCTGCCCCACACAACACTGGCAGCAGCACCAGCAGCAGTCACTCTCACCTGCCCCACACAACACTGGCAGCAGCACCAGCAGCAGTCACTCTCACCTACCCCACACAACACTGGCAGCAGCACCAGCAGCAGTCACTCTCACCTGCCCCACACAACACTGGCAGCAGCACCAGCAGCAGTCACTCTCACCTACCCCACACAACACTGGCAGCAGCACCAGCAGCAGTCACTCTCACCTGCCCCACACAACACTGGCAGCAGCACCAGCAGCAGTCACTCTCACCTACCCAACACAACACTGGCAGCAGCACCAGCAGCAGTCACTCTCACCTACCCCACACAACACTGGCAGCAGCACCAGCAGCAGTCACTCTCACCTGCCCCACACAACACTGGCAGCAGCACCAGCAGCAGTCACTCTCACCTACCCCACACAACACTGGCAGCAGCACCAGCAGCAGTCACTCTCACCTACCCCACACAACACTGGCAGCAGCACCAGCAGCAGTCACTCTCACCTGCCCCACACAACACTGGCAGCAGCACCAGCAGCAGTCACTCTCACCTACCCCACACAACACTGGCAGCAGCACCAGCAGCAGTCACTCTCACCTACCCCACACAACACTGGCAGCAGCACCAGCAGCAGTCACTCTCACCTACCCCACACAACACTGGCAGCAGCACCAGCAGCAGTCACTCTCACCTGCCCCACACAACACTGGCAGCAGCACCAGCAGCAGTCACTCTCACCTACCCCACACAACACTGGCAGCAGCACCAGCAGCAGTCACTCTCACCTGCCCCACACAACACTGGCAGCAGCACCAGCAGCAGTCACTCTCACCTACCCCACACAACACTGGCAGCAGCACCAGCAGCAGTCACTCTCACCTGCCCCACACAACACTGGCAGCAGCACCAGCAGCAGTCACTCTCACCTGCCCCACACAACACTGGCAGCAGCACCAGCAGCAGTCACTCTCACCTGCCCCACACAACACTGGCAGCAGCACCAGCAGCAGTCACTCTCACCTACCCCACACAACACTGGCAGCAGCACCAGCAGCAGTCACTCTCACCTACCCCACACAACACTGGCAGCAGCACCAGCAGCAGTCACTCTCACCTCCCCCACACAACACTGGCAGCAGCACCAGCAGCAGTCACTCTCACCTACCCCACACAACACTGGCAGCAGCACCAGCAGCAGTCACTCTCACCTGCCCCACACAACACTGGCAGCAGCACCAGCAGCAGTCACTCTCACCTACCCCACACAACACTGGCAGCAGCACCAGCAGCAGTCACTCTCACCTGCCCCACACAACACTGGCAGCAGCACCAGCAGCAGTCACTCTCCCCTGCTCCACACAACACTGGCAGCAGCACCAGCAGCACCAGCAGCAGTCACTCTCACCTACCCCACACAACACTGGCAGCAGCACCAGCAGCAGTCACTCTCACCTGCCCCACACAACACTGGCAGCAGCACCAGCAGCAGTCACTCTCCCCTGGCAGCAGCCCACAGCAACACTGGCAGCAGCACCAGCAGCAGTCACTCTCACCTACCCCACACAACACTGGCAGCAGCACCAGCACCAGTCACTCTCACCTCCCCCACACAACACTGGCAGCAGCAGCAGCAGCAGCAGCAACAACAGCAGCAGTCACTCTCCCCTGCCCCACACAACACTGGCAGCAGCACCAGCAGCAGTCACTCTCACCTACCCCACACAACACTGGCAGCAGCACCAGCAGCAGTCACTCTCACCTGCCCCACACAACACTGGCAGCAGCACCAGCAGCAGTCACTCTCACCTACCCCACACAACACTGGCAGCAGCACCAGCAGCAGTCACTCTCACCTGCCCCACACAACACTGGCAGCAGCACCAGCAGCAGTCACTCTCACCTACCCCACACAACACTGGCAGCAGCACCAGCAGCAGTCACTCTCACCTGCCCCACACAACACTGGCAGCAGCACCAGCAGCAGTCACTCTCACCTACCCCACACAACACTGGCAGCAGCACCAGCAGCAGTCACTCTCACCTGCCCCACACAACACTGGCAGCAGCACCAGCAGCAGTCACTCTCACCTGCCCCACACAACACTGGCAGCAGTACCAGCAGCAGTCACTCTCACCTGCCCCACACAACACTGGCAGCAGTACCAGCAGCAGTCACTCTCACCTGCCCCACACAACACTGGCAGCAGCACCAGCAGCAGTCACTCTCACCTACCCCACACAACACTCTGGCAGCAGCACCAGCAGCAGTCACTCTCACCTGCCCCACACAACACTGGCAGCAGCACCAGCAGCAGTCACTCTCACCTGCCCCACACAACACTGGCAGCAGCACCAGCAGCAGTCACTCTCACCTGCCCCACACAACACTGGCAGCAGCACCAGCAGCAGTCACTCTCACCTACCCCACACAACACTGGCAGCAGCACCAGCAGCAGTCACTCTCACCTACCCCACACAACACTGGCAGCAGCACCAGCAGCAGTCACTCTCACCTACCCCACACAACACTGGCAGCAGCACCAGCAGCAGTCACTCTCACCTACCCCACACAACACTGGCAGCAGCACCAGCAGCAGTCACTCTCACCTACCCCACACAACACTGGCAGCAGCACCAGCAGCAGTCACTCTCACCTACCCCACACAACACTGGCAGCAGCACCAGCAGCAGTCACTCTCACCTGCCCCACACAACACTGGCAGCAGCACCAGCAGCAGTCACTCTCACCTACCCCACACAACACTGGCAGCAGCACCAGCAGCAGTCACTCTCACCTGCCCCACACAACACTGGCAGCAGCACCAGCAGCAGTCACTCTCACCTGCCCCACACAACACTGGCAGCAGCACCAGCAGCAGTCACTCTCACCTGCCCCACACAACACTGGCAGCAGCACCAGCAGCAGTCACTCTCACCTGCCCCACACAACACTGGCAGCAGTACCAGCAGCAGTCACTCTCACCTGCCCCACACAACACTGGCAGCAGTACCAGCAGCAGTCACTCTCACCTGCCCCACACAACACTGGCAGCAGCACCAGCAGCAGTCACTCTCACCTACCCCACACAACACTGGCAGCAGCACCAGCAGCAGTCACTCTCACCTACCCCACACAACACTGGCAGCAGCACCAGCAGCAGTCACTCTCACCTACCCCACACAACACTGGCAGCAGCACCAGCAGCAGTCACTCTCACCTACCCCACACAACACTGGCAGCAGCACCAGCAGCAGTCACACTCACCTGCCCCACACAACACTGGCAGCAGCACCAGCAGCAGTCACTCTCACCTGCCCCACACAACACTGGCAGCAGCACCAGCAGCAGTCACTCTCACCTGCCCCACACAACACTGGCAGCAGCACCAGCAGCAGTCACTCTCACCTACCCCACACAACACTGGCAGCAGCACCAGCAGCAGTCACTCTCACCTGCCCCACACAACACTGGCAGCAGCACCAGCAGCAGTCACTCTCACCTGCCCCACACAACACTGGCAGCAGTACCAGCAGCAGTCACTCTCACCTGCCCCACACAACACTGGCAGCAGCACCAGCAGCAGTCACTCTCACCTGCCCCACACAACACTGGCAGCAGTACCAGCAGCAGTCACTCTCACCTGCCCCACACAACACTGGCAGCAGCACCAGCAGCAGTCACTCTCACCTACCCCACACAACACTGGCAGCAGCACCAGCAGCAGTCACTCTCACCTACCCCACACAACACTGGCAGCAGCACCAGCAGCAGTCACTCTCACCTACCCCACACAACACTGGCAGCAGCACCAGCAGCAGTCACACTCACCTGCCCCACACAACACTGGCAGCAGCACCAGCAGCAGTCACTCTCACTCACACTGCAGCAGTCCAGCAGCAGTCACTCTCACCTGCCCCACACAACGCTCTGGCAGCAGCACCAGCAGCAGTCACTCTCACCTACCCCACACAACACTGGCAGCAGTACCAGCAGCAGTCACTCTCACCTGCCCCACACAACACTGGCAGCAGTACCAGCAGCAGTCACTCTCACCTGCCCCACACAACACTGGCAGCAGAACCAGCAGCAGTCACTCTCACCTACCCCCCCCCACCACTGGCAGCAGCACCAGCAGCAGTCACTCTCACCTACCCCACACAACACTGGCAGCAGCACCAGCAGCAGTCACTCTCACCTACCCCACACAACACTGGCAGCAGCACCAGCAGCAGTCACTCTCACCTACCCCACACAACACTGGCAGCAGCACCAGCAGCAGTCACACTCACCTGCCCCACACAACACTGGCAGCAGCACCAGCAGCAGTCACACTCACCTACCCAACACAACACTGGCAGCAGTACCAGCAGCAGTCACTCTCACCTACCCCCACACAACACTGGCAGCAGCACCAGCAGCAGTCACTCTCACCTACCCAACACAACACTGGCAGCAGCACCAGCAGCAGTCACTCTCACCTACCCAACACAACACTGGCAGCAGTACCAGCAGCAGTCACTCTCACCTACCCCCACACAACACTGGCAGCAGCACCAGCAGCAGTCACTCTCACCTACCCAACACAACACTGGCAGCAGCACCAGCAGCAGTCACTCTCACCTACCCAACACAACACTGGCAGCAGCACCAGCAGCAGTCACTCTCACCTACCCCACACAACACTGGCAGCAGCACCAGCAGCAGTCACTCTCACCTACCCCACACAACACTGGCAGCAGCACCAGCAGCAGTCACTCTCACCTACCCCACACAACACTGGCAGCAGCACCAGCAGCAGTCACTCTCACCTGCCCCACACAACACTGGCAGCAGCACCAGCAGCAGTCACTCTCACCTGCCCCACACAACACTCTGGCAGCAGCACCAGCAGCAGTCACTCTCACCTACCCCACACAACACTGGCAGCAGCACCAGCAGCAGTCACTCTCACCTACCCCACACAACACTCTGGCAGCAGCAGTCACTCTCACCTGCCCCACACAACACTGGCAGCAGCACCAGCAGCAGTCACACTCACCTACCCCACACAACACTCTGGCAGCAGCAGTCACACTCACCTACCCCACACAACACTCTGGCAGCAGCAGTCACTCTCACCTGCCCCACACACCACACAACACTTGCATCCACTTCCTCTGTCCACATTCTCTCATTCTCTCCTTTGTCTCCCCTCACTGCTTCTTCTTTATTTGGTTTATACTCTGTTTATCTTAATTCGTCTCTAATTTGCATTTCCGCATTATACAGCTGCTGTGAGTGTTTTACAGTTGTTCAAGAGAAACATGAATAAAACACCTACGTAACACCTGCGTGTCTTCAAGTGTTCCCAGTCTAATACAGAAGCTACTATTGTACTGGAGATAACGAAGCAAAAACGTTATTTTGAGGTACCTTTGATATACCTTTGATAAGTTCTACTGCCAGAGCCCGGTCTTGGGCCAGGCTCAGGTGTTCAGTCCCTTGGTCTCCATCAGTCTACAGTTGAGCCATAAGGATGGAGATCGAGGCACTGGAACCAGAGGTGAGGTACAACTCTACCATCAACTGCTTACCCAAATTACACGCATAACGTACTTTAACTAGTATATTTCGCCCATTTGTGACGCTGTCTTCAACTGCTGCACCTCTACCGTCCACGAAATTCAAAAAAAGAAAAAAAATCTAAATATTTTTAAACGTGTGAAAAATCTAAGTCAAGAACCACACTGATGATGAATAAACAAAACAGCGAAATATTAAACAAAGTTTGAAAGTATGCAATTCACTAAACAGCAGAGTGGAGGATGCAGAATTGTTACCATTACGTCTGATTGTAACACCAGAACTGAACACGGAGTTCGAAAAAGGAACATAACACTTGGTCATACGTGAGGCACCAGAGTTCCTCGTTTATAACAAAGTGCAAAACGCCACTAGCACAGCACTCGGTATTTACTGAAGGGTATAGACCCGAGTGAAATTCCAGAGGTGTTAGAAGAGGGCAGACACAACTCCCCTGCACACAGGAGGCAGCACAACGATAGCACAAAATTAGACCAGAAGCACTCGCATCACACACAGAATGATGGGATGATGAGACGCCAAATTGTCAACTTTATGCAACAATGCAACCTGCACAACCCACACCAACGTGAAGTTATAGCAGGAAGATCATGTTTGGATGAACGATGACGTAAATCTATACACAGTGAGAAAGACTTGTTTGAAGTGAAACGTTTATTGTGTCGTCTTCGTTCAAGCCTGAGTTTTATCAGTTATACTGGATATACTCAGTAAAGTCTAGTATAGACGATACGTCGTAATAAAAGAATCTCACTGCAAACAACTGCTGTACCGTTACAATAAGATAACGGAGGAACAACAGAATGCAGATGTCGTATAAACGGATTTTGTCAAGGTATTTGACACAGGCGATCATGGAGTGACAGAGTATAAAATAAATCCACGTGATATAATGAAAAAAAACACCAGGCAAATGTATTATTCAATTTTCTGACGAATACAACACGGAGTGATAGACAGAAAAGCAAAAACGAACCTTAGCAAAGTAAAATGCTGGGTACCTCAAGGCAGGGTCCTGACGCCTTTCCTGTTTCTTATTCTCATAACAGAAACACTTGTCACAACTTCGTAGTATCACTAGCGGACGATACGAAAATAAACATGAAATTGTCCTCTGTAGAAGCAGGAAAACTGCAAGAGGGTATAAACAATATTGTCCACTGGACAGTAGAAACATACACTGTGTTCAATGTTGTCCACTGGACAGTAGAAACATACACTGTGTTCAATGTTGTCCACTGGACAGTAGAAACATACACTGTGTTCAATGTTGTCCACTGGACAGTAGAAACATACACTGTGTTCAATGTTGTCCACTGGACAGTAGAAACATACACTGTGTTCAATGTTGTCCACTGGACAGTAGAAACATACACTGCGTTCAATGTTGTCCACTGGACAGTAGAAACATACTGTGTTCAATGTTGTCCACTGGACAGTAGAAACATACTGTGTTCAATGTTGTCCACTGGACAGTAGAAACATACTGTGTTCAATGTTGTCCACTGGACAGTAGAAACATACACTGTGTTCAATGTTGTCCACTGGACAGTAGAAACATACACTGTGTTCAATGTTGTCCACTGGACAGTAGAAACATACACTGTGTTCAATGTTGTCCACTGGACAGTAGAAACATACACTGCGTTCAATAATGACAAAGTTCAACTGCTGAGACACAGCAGGACCATCTATTAGAGCGAAAAGAACATGTGAAGGATCTGAGCGTAATAATGTTAGTTGACTTACAATTTAGAGAACACAATAGAGCACACGTTGAGAAATCTTCAAGAACGACGGGGGAGAGAGTGAGAACTTTTAAAACAAGGGAAAGAGTGCCAACAGTGACACTGTTCAAATCGCTAAGAATACATATAGAGCTGGAACATATACAACGATCATTTATGGCCAGCACAGAGCTAATGAAGCATTTAAATTACTGGGAACGCCCAAAAGTGCTAAATATATACCTGGAAGACACTGGAGGACCTGGTTCCAGACCTACACAGCACCACAACAACATACTGGAGTAAGAGATGTATTATGTAAGGAAATATAAAATATAACAAGAGAAAAATAGGGAGTACCTTGGGCACAGTAAGAGGGTAGGTAAGATCTGTCAGGAAACAGGACAAGAGTTTCCTGATGCGAGTCATCTGACCGAGACCTTCAGCTGGCTTACAGCTCATCCCTTGAAAAATATCTAAATATAATAATAGGGCATCACAGTATTAACGTAAGTAGCCCTAGACTCTTCAATCTGCTTCAACAAACAGCAGCAACACTGCTGGGACAAGTGTAGAAGTCAAAAAGAAAACTAAATCACTACGTATGCCAAGTGCCAGATCAACCAGGCTGTGATGGATGTGTGGGTCAGCGGGCCACCAGCAGCAACAGCCTGGCAGACCAAGCTAGCACCAGATGAGCCTGGTCCAGGTCCGAGTTTGGGAGTTGAAAGACTCTTGAATCCGGTCACAGGTATACTACAGTAATCAGAAGAGCCTCAAGCGGTGATTCGCTAGACAACAAATATTTAGACAGAATAAAACAAGTGAATTCTGCAGTGAAGTATAAATCCAGCAGTGAAGAATAACTCCAGTAGTGAAGTATACTCCAGCAGTGAAGTATACTCCAGCAGTGAAGTATAACTCCAGCAGAGAAGTATAACTCCAGTAGTGATTACTCCAGCAGTGAAGTATAACTCCAGCAGTGAAGTATACTCCAGCAGTGAAGTATAACTCCAGCAGTGAAGTATGACTCCAGCAGTGAAGTATAACTCCAACAGTGAAGTATAACTCCAGCAGTGAAGTATGACTCCAGCAGTGAAGTATAACTCCAGCAGTGAAGTATGACTCCAGCAGTGAAGTATAACTCCAGCAGGGAAGACTGACTCCAGCAGTGAAGTATAACTCCAGCAGTGAAGTATAACTCCAGCAGTGAAGTATGACTCCAGCAGTGAAGTATAACTCCAGCAATGAAGTATAACTCCAGCAGTGAAGTATACTCCAGCAGTGAAGTATAACTCCAGCAGTGAAATGTAACTCCAGCAGTGAAGTGTAACTCCAGCAGTGAAGTATAACTCCAGCAGTGAAGTATAACTCCAGCAGTGAAGTATACTCCAGCAGTGAAGTATAACTCCAGCAGTGAAGTGTAACTCCAGCAGTGAAGTATAACTCCAGCAGGGAAGACTGACTCCAGCAGTGAAGTATAACTCCAGCAGTGAAGTATAACTCCAGCAGTGAAGTATAACTCCAGCAGTGAAGTATAACTCCAGCAGTGAAGTATAACTCCAGCAGTGAAGTATACTCCAGCAGTGAAGTATAACTCCAGCAGTGAAGTATAACTCCAGCAGTGAAGTATAACTCCAGCAGTGAAGTATAACTCCAGCAGGGAAGACTGACTCCAGCAGTGAAGTATAACTCCAGCAGTGAAGTATAACTCCAGCAGTGAAGTATGACTCCAGCAGTGAAGTATAACTCCAGCAATGAAGTATAACTCCAGCAGTGAAGTATACTCCAGCAGTGAAGTATAACTCCAGCAGTGAAATGTAACTCCAGCAGTGAAGTGTAACTCCAGCAGTGAAGTATAACTCCAGCAGTGAAGTATAACTCCAGCAGTGAAGTATACTCCAGCAGTGAAGTATAACTCCAGCAGTGAAGTGTAACTCCAGCAGTGAAGTATAACTCCAGCAGGGAAGACTGACTCCAGCAGTGAAGTATAACTCCAGCAGTGAAGTATAACTCCAGCAGTGAAGTATAACTCCAGCAGTGAAGTATAACTCCAGCAGTGAAGTATGACTCCAGCAGTGAAGTATAACTCCAGCAGTGAAGTATACTCCAGCAGTGAAGTATAACTCCAGCAGTGAAGTGTAACTCCAGCAGTGAAGTATAACTCCAGCAGTGAAGTATAACTCCAGCAGTGAAGTATGACTTCAGCAGTGAAGTATAACTCCAGCAGTGAAGTATAACTCCAGCAGTGAAGTATACTCCAGCAGTGAAGTATGACTCCAGCAGTGAGGTATGACTCCAGCAGTAAAGTACAACTCCAGCAGTGAAGTATAACTCCAGCAGTGAAGTATACTCCAGCAGTGAAGTATGACTCCAGCAGTGAAGTATACTCCAACAGTGAACTATATTTCAGCAGTGAAGTATAACTCCAGTGAAGTATAACTTCAGTGAAGTATAACTTCAGCAGTGAAGTATACTCCAGCAGTGAAGTATAACTCCAGCAGTGAAGTATAACTCCAGCAGTGAAGTATAACTCCAGCAGTGAAGTATACTCCAGCAGTGAAGTATAGCTCCAGCAGTGAAGTATACTCCAGCAGTGAAGTATAACTCCAGCAGTGAAGTATACTCCAGCAGTGAAGTATAACTCCAGCAGTGAAGTATAACTCCAGCAGTGAAGTATACTCCAGCACTGAAGTATAACTCCACCAGTGAAGTATACTCCAGCAGTGAATTATAACTCCAGCAGTGAAGTATACTCCAACAGTGAACTATATTTCAGCAGTGAAGTATAACTCCAGTGAAGTATAACTTCAGCAGTGAAGTATAACTCCAGAAGTGAAGTATACTCCAGCAGTGAAGTATAACTCCAGCAGTGAAGTATACTCCAGCAGTGAAGTATACTCCAGCAGTGAAGTATAACTCCAGCAGTGAAGTATAACTCCAGCAGTGAAGTATAACTCGAGCAGTGAAGTATACTCCAGCAGTGAAGTATACTCCAGCAGTGAAGTATTACTCGAGCAGTGAAGTATACTCCAGCAGTGAAGTATAACTCCAGCAGTGAAGTATACTCCAGCAGTGAAGTATACTCCAGCAGTGAAGCATACTCCAGCAGTGAAGTATAACTCCAGCAGTGAAGCATACTCCAGCAGTGAAGTATACTCCAGCAGTGAAGTATACTCCAGCAATGAAGTATACTCCAGCAGTGAAGTATAACTCCAGCAGTGAAGTATACTCCAGCAGTGAAGTATAACTTCACCAGTGAAGTATACTCCAGCAGTGAAGTATACTCCAACAGTGAAATATATTTCAGCAGTGAAGTATATCTCCAGTGAAGTATAACTTCAGTGAAGTATAACTCCAGCAGTGAAGTATACTCCAGCAGTGAAGTATACTCCAGCAGTGAAGTATACTCCAGCAGTGAAGTATACTCCAGCAGTGAAGTATAACTCCAGCAGTGAAGTATAACTCCAGCAGTGAAGTATAACTCCAGCAGTGAAGTATAACTCCAGCAGTGAAGTATACTCCAGCAGTGAAGTATAACTCCACCAGTGAATTATACTCCAGCAGTGAAGTATACTCCAACAGTGAACTATATTTCAGCAGTGAAGTATATCTCCAGTGAAGTATAACTTCAGCAGTGAAGTATAACTACAGCAGTGAAGTATACTCCAGCAGTGAAGTATACTCCAGCAGTGAAGTATACTCCAGCAGTGAAGTATAACTCCAGCAGTGAAGTATACTCCAGCAGTGAAGTATACTCCAGCAGTGAAGTATACTCCAGCAGTGAAGTACAACTCCAGCAGTGAAGTATACTCCAACAGTGAAGTATAACTCCAGCAGTGAAGTATACTCCAGCAGTGAAGTATAACTCCACCAGTGAAGTATACTCCAGCAGTGAAGTATACTCCAACAGTGAACTATATTTCAGCAGTGAAGTATATCTCCAGTGAAGTATAACTTCAGCAGTGAAGTATAACTCCAGCAGTGAAGTATACTCCAGCAGTGAAATATAACTCCACCAGTGAAGTATACTCCAACAGTGAACTATATTTCAGCAGTGAAGTATATCTCCAGTGAAGTATAACTCCAGCAGTGAAGTATACTCCAGCAGTGAAGTATAACTTCAGCAGTGAAGTATACTCCAGCAGTGAAGTATAACTTCAGCAGTGAAGTATACTCCAGCAGTGAAGTATAACTCCAGCAGTGAAGTATACTCCAGCAGTGAAGTATACTCCAACAGTGAACTATATTTCAGCAGTGAAGTATATCTCCAGTGAAGTATAACTTCAGCAGTGAAGTATACTCCAGCAGTGAAGTATAACTCCAGCAGTGAAGTATACTCCAACAGTGAACTATGTTTCAGCAGTGAAGTATATCTCCAGTGAAGTATAACTCCAGCAGTGAAGTATACTCCAGCAGTGAAGTATAACTCCAGCAGTGAAGTATAACTCCAGCAGTGAAGTATACTCCAGCAGTGAAGTATACTCCAGCAGTGAAGTATACTCCAGCAGTGAAGTATACTCCAGCAGTGAAGTATACTCCAACAGTGAACTATATTTCAGCAGTGAAGTATATCTCCAGTGAAGTATACTCCAGCAGTGAAGCATAACTCCAGCAGTGAAGTATAACTCCAGCAGTGAAGTATACTCCAGCAGTGAAGTATACTCCAGCAAAGTATACTCCAGCAGTGAAGTATAACTCCAGCAGTGAAGTATACTCCAGCAGTGAAGTATAACTCCAGCAGTGAAGTATAACTCCAGCAGTGAAGTATAACTCCAGCAGTGAAGTATAACTCCAGCAGTGAAGTATACTCCAGCAGTGAAGTATAACTCCAGCAGTGAAGTATTACTCCAGCAGTGAAGTATACTCCAGCAGTGAAGTATAACTCCAGCAGTGAAGTATAACTCCAGCAGTGAAGTATAACTCCAGCAGTGAAGTATAACTCCAGCAGTGAAGTATACTCCAGCAGTGAAGTATACTGCAGCAGTGAAGTATACTCCAGCTGTGAAGTATACTCCAGCAGTGAAGTATAACTCCAGCAGTGAAGTATACTCCAGCAGTGAAGTATACTCCAGCAGTGAAGTATACTCCAGCAGTGAAGTATACTCCAGCAGTGAAGTATAACTCCAGCAGTGAAGTATACTCCAGCAGTGAAGTATACTCCAGCAGTGAAGTATACTCCAGCAGTGAAGTATACTCCAGCAGTGAAGTATACTCCAGCAGTGTCCTGATGGGATGAGTGTTTATTGATCTCGCTTTTACTCAGAGTGTGGGAGTCTCCTGCTGTCCTACCTACGTACCTGTTGACCTACTTACCTACTGACTTATCTATCTACCTGCTGACTTACGTACCTGCTGACTTACGTACCTGCTGACCTACTTACCTACCTGCTGACCTACCTACGTACCTAAGACCTACCTAAATGCTGATGCATGTTTGTCTCCGCTGACCTATCTACCTACCTATCCCCTAAAATACCTGCTGACCTATCTACCTAAAAATAAACACATAAGCAGTATAATGTGATCCTTTATTGACAAGGTTTCGCCCACACAGTGGACTGTATGAAGTCCAGTGTGTCGGTATTTTGTACCATTTATTTCCAACTACCTACCTACTGACCTACGTACTGTAAGTTACAGTCACGGTACTGCGAGGTGCAACGTACACACACACACACACACACACACACACATACACACACACGCACACACACACGCACACACACGCGCACACACGCACACACGCACACACACACGCGCACACACGCGCACACACACACGCACACACACACGCACACACACACGCACACACACACGCACACACACACGCGCACACACGCACACACACACGCACACACACACGCACACACACGCACACACACACGCACACACACACGCACACACACACGCACACACACGCACGCACACAGTCTGTGAAGAGGCGGGGCTAGGAGCTAGGACTCGACCCTTGCAACCTCAACTAGGTGAGTACACACACATTTATATATATATATATATATATATATATATATATATATATATATATATATATATATATATATATATATATATATATATATACACACAGATTTATATAAACTCTGAGAACAATCCCTGTTTTAAACAACCTCTATTTTCAGTATTAAATTGTTCTTGTTTAGGGATTTAAAGGTTGTGTGCAGCCCTAGTGACCATCGTCCAGTCACCAGGCTTTCAATCCCCAGTAACCAACAGCCTGGTAGATCAATCACTGCAACATGGAGGCTACTGTAGTTGATCTTTTATAATGATTCAACTCTGCAGCTGTAGCAGCTGTTGCATGAAGTTGTCACATAGATATGTTGCATCACATAGCATGGTAACGTTGTAGCACATAGCATGGTGACGATGTAGCACATAGCATAGTAACGTTGTAGCACATAGCATGGTGACGATGTAGCACATAGCATAGTAACGTTGTAGCACATAGCATGGTGACGATGTAGCACATAGCATAGTAACGTTGTAGCACATAACATGGTAACCCTGTAGCACATAGTATGGTAATGCTGTAACACATAGCATGGTAACGTTGTAGCACATAGCATGGTGGCTATGTAGCACATAGCATGATGATGCTGTAGCACACAGCATGGTAACGTTGTAGCACATAGCATGGTAACGTTGTAGCACATAGCATGGTGGCTATGTAGCACATAGCATGATGATGCTGTAGCACATAGCATAGCATGGTAACATTGTAGCACATACATTGATGATGCTGTAGCACATAGCATGGTAACGTTGTAGCACATAGCATGGTAACGTTGTAGCACATAGCATGGTAACATTGTAGCACATACATTGATGATGCTGTAGCACATAGCATGGTAACGTTGTAGCACAAAGCATGGTAACGTTGTAGCACACAGCATGGTAACGTTGTAGCACACAGCATGGTAACGTTGTAGCACACAGCATGGTAACGTTGTATCACACAGCATGGTAACGTTGTAGCACATAGCATGGTAACGTTGTAGCACACAGCATGGTAACGTTGTAGCACACAGCATGGTAACGTTGTAGCACACAGCATGGTAACGTTGTAGCACATAGCATGGTAACGTTGTAGAACACAGCATGGTAACGTTGTAGCACACAGCATGGTAACGTTGTAGCAAATAGCATGGTAACGTTGTAGCACATAGCATGGTAACGTTGTAGCACATGGCATGGTAACGTTGTAGCACATGGCATGGTAACGTTGTAGCACATAGCATGGTAACGTTGTAGCACATAGCATGGTAACGTTGTAGCACATAGCATGGTAGCACTGTAGCACACAGCATGGTAACGTTGTAGCACATAGCATGGTTACGTTGTAGCACACAGCATGGTAACGTTGTAGCACACAGCATGGTAACGTTGTAGCACATAGCATGGTTACGTTGTAGCACACAGCATGGTAACGTTGTAGCACATAGCATGGTAACGTTGCAGCACATAGCATGGTAACGTTGTAGCACATAGCATGGGAACGTTGTAGCACACAGCATGGTAACGTTGTAGCACATAGCATGGTAACGTTGCAGCACATAGCATGGTAACGTTGTAGCACATAGCATGGTAGCGTTGTAGCACACAGCATGGTAACGTTGTAGCACATAGCATGGTAACGTTGTAGCACATAGCATGGTAACGTTGTAACACACAACATGGCAACGTTGTAGCACATAGCATGGTAACGTTGTAGCACATAGCATGGTAGCACTGTAGCACATAGCATGGTAACGTTGTAGCACATAGCATGGTAACGTTGTAGCACATAGCATGGTAACGTTGTAGCACATAGCATGGTAACGTTGTAGCACATAGCATGGTAACGTTGTAGCACATAGCATGGTGGCTATGTAGCACATAGCATGGTAACGTTGTAGCACATAGCATGGTAACGTTGTAGCACATAGCATGGTAACGTTGTAGCACATAGCATGGTAACGTTGTAGCATATAGCATGGTGGCTATGTAGCACATAGCATGGTAACGTTGTAGCACATAGCATGGTAACGTTGTAGCACATAGCATGGTAACATTGTAGCACATAGCATGGTAACGTTGTAGCACATAGCATGGTAGCACTGCAGCACATATCATAGTGACGCTGTAGCACATAGCCGGGCTGTGGTTTGTACGTTGGACTACGTGCGCCCAGTAGTAACAGTCTGGTTGATCAGGCCCTGATCCACCCGGAGGCCTGGTCTTGGACCGGGCCGCGGGGGCGTTGATCCCCGGAATACCCTTCAGATAGACTCCAGGTAACATGGTAACGTATGTGAGCCATATTGTCAACACACTATGTTGTCAGTGTTCCCAGGTGTATGTGTAGCCAAGTCTCAGATTCCTCTTGAGGACTTCTGCACCTGTTCCAGCAGTGCTCCTGATGTCTGCTGACATCAGCTTGGTGTATCCTGGTTCATGGATGACTGGACTTCTTTCAGAGTGAGAGATATATGTCATCTTGTTGCTTGCTTGCTTGACTTGCTTGTTTGTTTCCTTGCCTGCCGGACTTGCTTGTCTGCTTGATTAGTTCTATAATGATTTAGTGCCCATCTGAAGCCTATGTACCCCAAAATATTCTTAGTGTTCATAACTCAATCACCATCCTACTCTCACCGCTACATAATGCTTATAAAACTCAATACTTTCAGTGCGTGGAAATATAAATACATAAATACTGTGTCGATATTTTATACCATTTATTCCCACTTTCAGTGCGTGTAATACACCATTAATCATGCACACTTAACTGGAGAAAGTGTTACATTCAGCTACTGACACAGCTTCTGCAGTCCTGCCCTGGCCACCTTCTGACCCGCCACAGTAAACAGGGAGAGCGGTGGTGTCGGCAACACTATGGTACCTTTGGTAGTGGGCGCGTCTCCTATTGGTAAAAACAGTATAACATCCTACTTCTAAACAGAAGGTCTCGCTCACCTGTGACGTCTCCGGGCTGCTACACCTCACTTCCGGTTCCTGTCTCTGGCTTCAAACTTCTGTTTTAGACTATAGGACTGGTTATATTTTCCATCAAGGCTGGGAGATTCATTACCTCAGACTTACTGCTACGCTTCTCCTTTATCCGTTATTATAACAGTCACTGTATTGGACTGAAGCTTAATACCTGGGCGAAACGTTCATGCAGCGAAGATAGTTAAGTTTTGTTTGGTGTAGTGATTGCCAGTGATGCATCTG
Organism: Cherax quadricarinatus; assembly: GCF_038502225.1. Classification (NCBI taxonomy): domain Eukaryota; kingdom Metazoa; phylum Arthropoda; class Malacostraca; order Decapoda; family Parastacidae; genus Cherax; species Cherax quadricarinatus. The sequence continues at coordinate 26,267,509 of NC_091330.1, read as the reverse complement.
TGATGACTTCACTGCGGTGTACAGTGAAGCTGACGAGCTTCTCTAAACTGCTGCGAAACACCGTTTAAGTGGACCCACCACTGACACTGCTGCAGTGGCACCCACCACTGACACTGCTGCAGTGGCACCCACCACCTCGGTCTTGCTGATGATGCTTGATGGTGAAAGTGAAGTTACCATGAAGGAATCTCTTTCCCTCTGGTATCTTATAACTTCCACCAGGAACACCGTGGACACGAGGACTCAGCCTTGTCATACTCTTTGTTTACATTTCCTCGAGGCCTCCTCTCTTACTCTTTTGCCTCTTAACTGTCCAATTACCTGTCGCTAGCGCTGTCCCGTCTTCAACCATTTTGTCAGCATATATTTTTTGACTGCCAACGTTTATAGTATTTCCTACATCTTAGAAGTCGTTCCACCGATCAAGAAAATTCTCCATTATCCATTCGTGTTGAAAATGGTATAAAATACCGACAAGTTGATGTTTAAGACACACGTGCAACAACTGGGCATCTTATTGAAGAAACGTTTCGTCTACACAATAGTCTTCTTCGGTCAAATACAGAGGTAGCAAGTGTAGTAGTGAAGTGAAGATGAGGTAATCAGTCTATCAACCTTGGAGAAATAGTATCTGAGAGGAGTTCAATTCCATGATCTGGAACAATATGAAGCTGAAACAGGAGAACGGAGTCTTAAATACTGTCTGTATTTTTCCTCAATTTCCAGCTGTGGTCTCTGGTTATTCCTATTGCAGGTGTGTATTCATGTGTGTGCAGGTGTTGATCATTAGTTTCTGGGCGAATCTTTTCACTTGCGTTCTCTGGGTTATACCTCGCCTGACCTGGTGTACCCATTCTTAAAACTGTGTATGAAATCTGCCACTAGCACTTCATCATCCAGGTCATTCCACTTTCTGACCAACCTTTGTTTGTACAACCACGCCTGCTGGAACCACACATTCACCTGCCCAACGCGGAACACTTAAGCAACGCTTACGACACTTTCTGCGTGAGTGAGGGTGAGTGCTGGGGATTGTAGATGAGGTGTGGTAAGCTAACGTGACCTCCCCACCCGTCACGACCCGTCACAATGACCTTACGACCCTACACAACCCGTCACACTTGATAAACCACACCCACCCAGGTACCTCCAGGTTCACCAGTGCAACCTTCATCCACAGATCAGCCCACCGGTACCTGATTCAGTCTGGTAATGTACCTGAGGTGCCTGGCTCATTCTGGTTATGTACCTGTGGTACCTGGATCAGTTTGGTGACGTACCTGAGGTACCTGGCTCAGTCTGGTGATGTACCTGAGGTACCTGGCTCAGTCTGGTGATGTACCTGAGGTACCTGGCTCAGTCTGGTGATGTACCTGAGGTACCTGGCTCAGTCTGGTGATGTACCTGAGGTACCTGGCTCAGTCTGGTGATGTACCTGAGGTACCTGGCTCAGTCTGGTGATGTACCTGAGGTACCTGGCTCAGTCTGGTGATGTACCTGAGGTACCTGGCTCAGTCTGGTGATGTACCTGAGGTACCTGGCTCAGTCTGGTGATGTACCTGAGGTACCTGGCTCAGTCTGGTGATGTACCTGAGGTACCTGGCTCAGTCTGGTGATGTACCTGAGGTACCTGGCTCAGTCTGGTGATGTACCTGAGGTACCTGGCTCAGTCTGGTGATGTACCTGAGGTACCTGGCTCAGTCTGGTGATGTACCTGAGGTACCTGGCTCAGTCTGGTGATGTACCTGAGGTACCTGGCTCAGTCTGGTGATGTACCTGAGGTACCTGGCTCAGTCTGGTGATGTACCTGAGGTACCTGGCTCAGTCTGGTGATGTACCTGAGGTACCTGGCTCAGTCTGGTGATGTACCTGAGGTACCTGGCTCAGTCTGGTGATGTACCTGAGGTACCTGGCTCAGTCTGGTGAAGATAAGTCAGTAGGTCTGCCGCAGTTCTTAAATTCGTATAAGAAAGGAAGAGGACTGCATCAGACCTACTGACCCATGCTAGGCAAGTCCACCTCACACCCACTCATGTACTTGTCTAACTCATTTTTAAAGCTACACAAGGTTTTAGCTTCTATGACGGTACTCGGGAGTTTGTTCCACTTATCCACAACTCTATTACCAAACCAGTGCTTTCCTATATCCTTCCTGAATATAATTTTTTTCCAACTTGAATTCATTGGTGCGAGTCCTGTCTTGGCTAGATATTTTTAGCACGTTATTTCCATCCACTTTATTTATTCCTATTTTCCATGTATGCACTTCAGCCTTATTCCCCCTAATTCTACTCCTTTCTAGAGAGTGCAGATTCAGGGACCTCAGTCTATCCTCATAGGGAAGATTTCTGATACATGGGATCAACTTTGTCATCCTCCTCTGTACGTTTTCAAGTGCATTTAGGTCCATTATGTCCAATCTGTGACCATAATTGTGCACCATAATCTAAATGAGACCTAACCAAGGATACATACAGTTGCATAGCATGGGCCAGTAAGCCTTCTGCTGTGCTATTCCTCGTCTTATGGTCTACGCAAAGTTAAGGCACTTGTAGAGTGCCCAACAATGTGTACAAGTATTCGCAGTAGCAGGTGCACAACAGCGTGCACACTAACATACTTGCAGATGCACAGCAGTGTGCACACTAACAGACCAGCAGGTGCACAGCAGTTTGCACAGTAACACACTAGCAGATACACAACAGCGTGCACAGCAACACACTAGCAGGTACACAACAGCGTGCACACTAACACACTAGCAGGTGCACAACAGCGTGCACACTAGTAGGTGCACACCATCGTGCACACTGGCACGCTGAGAGCGAGGTGGGCGACTCTTATTCCTCGAATCAAGAATCTTTCATTAGCTTCAATATACCTCCCAAAGTATACTCAATAATCATACCAGTATACTCGTTCTCTTAGACACACTAGTATACTCGCTTTATAATCATGCCAGTATACTCATTCCAATAGTCACAATTTGGAAACATATGGTATACTTCATTCCGTAAGGGACATTAGTATACCCATTCAAGAAGCCTACCAGTATACTCCCTCACTTTGATATAGTTTAGTGAGGCAAGCACCAAGGCATTAGCAGCACCAACAGCCTGGTCAATGAGGCCAGCATCCAGGAGGCATGGTCCAGGACCTCTCCATCCCTGGAGCTCACTATAGGTCACTTGCAATGCAGACAGACCACTGGTATGGACACCTTACACACACTCACACTTGTCACCCACAAACTACAAAAATTTTCTTCGCATTAGTGATGTCAACTTGTCTGATAGCGAGAGAGAGAGATTATAACGATGGGGAGAGCTAAACCCGTGGGGATTATACAGCTCCTGTGGGGGGAGTTATAGAAGGCATTCAGGCTCAATTTAGGGAACTGGATCACAGATTAAGAGGCTCTGACCAGCGTCAAGGAACCTCCCTTGAGGTGAGAGAGAGATTGATAGCCCACAGATGGCTCCAACTTCATCTTTTTCCACATTTTTACGTCTTATAATAATAAAAAGGCTTTCAAATGAGATGTAACAGCTCTTAGCTTGTAAATAAGGTTAAGAATCCTTGACCTAACCTTGTAAACCCCTGTGTGTGAGAGAGTCATGCAGGAGAGTGGTACACATCACACACATAAAGGGTTCCCATGCCAGTTTACATTCAGTGTTGTGGACCAAGTCATCACCCAAGAGGCACTATAACACCTGAGCGTAGTTAGGTTGAGTTACTCATCTAACATTATATAATGACTAACCACAACAGGTGCGATGTACTTGTGACCTGTATCGAGAGTTTGCCTACTGCAGCCAGGCTTCCCTGGTGACTACCTGATCAACCAGACTGCGTGCTGATTGTGGTATACGAAGAGTACGTTACAATTTATCCGACGTATATAACGCGCCCATTGAAGCTTGACATCCCGACCAATGAACTAAGAATTAAGAGTATAACAGTCGGGGCACCCACTGTTATCTTAACTAATGGTTTATCACCCAATCATGTGAAAGTCCACCATCTCTGTGAAGCGATATCTTCAACTGGTGGAGCAGAATAAATAGACTTCCATTACCTCTGGTGGAAGACTGTTCTTGCAAATATTTACCATCTTATAAATATTTGCAAGAACAGTGAAGGAATACACGGATTAAGAATTTATCTCTGCTCTTCTGTTTTGTCCCTGCGCTGCCTAGTTCAGACTGGGGACTTACTTACCAATAGCTGCTACAGGATCACATCACCTGCGCTGGTAATATGGCTTGCCTGTCCTGAAACCATTCTCCTCTACACTATCTCTGCACTACGAGCCAGCTTACGTTATTGCGCTGCAAGCCTGTTTACAGTTGTTTGTGTGTTGAGCATATTGCTAAAGGTTACTGCTTATTAGTGTTGGCTGGTTAAGCCACCTGCGCGTGTTGGGTGTTTGGTGACAGCAAAATTTGCCTAGACTTTCTGTATGGTACTGCTGGTGAATCGCTCGTTTAGTTAGCATAGAGTATTAACGTACTCTTACTAAGGCACAGTTTCATGAGTGTATAAAGAAACGAAGAAACAAAGGTCTGACTTGTACAGGATGGCGTTCCAAACTGGTACTTCAGATGCTAAGGGAGCTAATCGCCGCTTCTCTCTTTGATTTCTTACTGGTAATGGTGCGGGACAAACTCCTGAACGACCTTCCACTCCTGGAAACAAATGGTGAACCAAGTTTGTCTCTGGGTCGGTCAACTTTGTTAGTGTCGAGGTAGCAAAACTTACTCTTGAAAAAACTGGGGAACAGTTTGCCTTTGCTAAGAAGGAATATGACAGAGAGAAGGAGAGGAGACAATTTCGGCGTACCGGTGATAATTTGTGTGTGCAGAAGTTAGTGTCCTTGGTACCTCGTTTCTTAGATTCAGAGCCTGAACGATTTCTCGAGTTTTTCGAAAGCCAAGCTCAAGCTCTGGGGTAGTACGGATGTGTACCGATTACCACAAGGTGAATGAGGTCACAGTAACACATGCATATCATCTTACATGGACGACAAAGTGCACTTGATGGGTAAGGACTAGTATGCTTCTAAATTAGATCTCCTTAAAGGATACTATCAAGTACTTTTAACAGATAAGCCTAAGGAGATATCTCCCTGGAGGTTATCTGTATATTGTGACTCCTTTTGGAAGAACTTGCCCACCTCATTCCAGAAATTGATCCATCAGGCTGTTAAAAGACTTGTAGGCACGGCAGCCTACCTGGATGATGTAGTTGTGGTTTCTGATACGTGGGCCCAAAATGTGTCTAGTCTAAAAAAATTCTTTGAGAGGCTCAGGACATTCAAGTTTCCTGTCAATCTTAGTAAGTCATCTTCATACCAGTCTACCATAACTTTCCTGGGCCACGGAGGAGACAGTGGTAAAATGGCACCAAAGTTCGCTCAGGATTGACCAATATAAAATGATCTCGTTCCCCAAGATAAGAAATTCCTTCAGCGACTCCTGGGAATGAATGGGTTTAACGGTAAATTCTGTCAGATTTTTTCTGACATTGTGGCCCCCCTAACCTCTCTTACCAGCAATAAAATTAGGTTTATAGTGTCGTCTAGTTGTCAAGATGCCTTTATTAAAACAAAGTGTTTGTTGTGCGGCTTCCATATTATCACCAGATTATACAAAACTTACAGGTTGATGTCTGTGAGTCTGGAGTGGTGCAGTGTTACTGCAGCTTCCTGGTCTGGAGTGGTGCTGTGTTCCTGCAGCTTCCTGGTCTGGAGTGGTGCAGTGTTACTGCAGCTTCCTGGTCTGGAGTGGTGCTGTGTTACTGCAGCTTCCTGGTCTGGAGTGGTGCAGTGTTACTGCAGCTTCCTGGTCTGGAGTGGTGCAGTGTTACTGCAGCTTCCTGGTCTGGAGTGGTGCTGTGTTACTGCAGCTTCCTGGTCTGGAGTGGTGCTGTGTTACTGCAGCTTCCTGGTCAGGGAGTCCTACACCCAGTGGTGCTGTGTTACTGCAGCTTCCTGGTCTGGAGTGGTGCAGTGTTACTGCAGCTTCCTGGTCTGGAGTGGTGCAGTGTTACTGCAGCTTCCTGGTCTGGAGTGGTGCTGTGTTACTGCAGCTTCCTGGTCTGGAGTGGTGCAGTGTTACTGCAGCTTCCTGGTCTGGAGTGGTGCAGTGTTACTGCAGCTTCCTGGTCTGGAGTGGTGCAGTGTTACTGCAGCTTCCTGGTCTGGAGTGGTGCAGTGTTACTGCAGCTTCCTGGTCTGGAGTGGTGCTGTATTACTGCAGCTTCCTGGTCTGGAGTGGTGCTGTGTTACTGCAGCTTCCTGGTCTGGAGTGGTGCAGTGTTACTGCAGCTTCCTGGTCAGGGAGTCCTACACCCAGTTGCCTGTTTTCCAGCAAAGCTCAAATCCTATCAGCAGACCTACACAACCATTGAAAAAGAAACACTGGTTCTCGCAATTGAACATTTCACTATGTTCCTATCCTCGCCTCAGCATGTGTTGCTATCCTCGTCTCAGCATGTGTTCCTATCCTCGTCTCAGCATGTGTTGCTATCCTCGTCTCAGCATGTGTCCCTATCCTCGTCTCAGCATGTGTTCCTATCCTCGTCTCAGCATGTGTTGCTATCCTCATCTCAGCATGTGTTCCTATCCTCGTCTCAGCATGTGTTCCTATCCTCGTCTCAGCATGTGTTCCTATCCTCGTCTCAGCATGTGTTCCTATCCTCGTCTCAGCATGTGTTCCTATCCTCGTCTCAGCATGTTCCTATCCTCGTCTCAGCATGTGTTCCTATCCTCGTCTCAGCATGTTCCTATCCTCGTCTCAGCATGTGTTCCTATCCTCGTCTCAGCATGTGTTCCTATCCTCGTCTCAGCATGAGTTCCTATCCTTGCCTCAGCATGCGTTCCTATCCTTGCCTCAGCATGTGTTCCTATCCTTGCCTCAGCATGTGTTCCTATCCTCGCCTCAGCATGTGTTCCTATCCTTGCCTCAGCATGTGTTCCTATCCTCGTCTCAGCATGTGTTCCTATCCTCGCCTCAGCATGTGTTCCTATCCTCGTCTCAGCATGTGTTCCTATCCTCGTCTCAGCATGTGTTCCTATCCTCGTCTCAGCATGTGTTCCTATCCTCACCTCAGCATGTGTTCCTATCCTCGCCTCAGCATGTGTTCCTATCCTTGTCTCAGCATGTGTTCCTATCCTCGCCTCAGCATGTGTTCCTATCCTCGTCTCAGCATGTGTTCCTATCCTCGTCTCAGCATGTGTTCCTATCCTCGTCTCAGCATGTGTTCCTATCCTCGCCTCAGCATGTGTTCAACGACCACAACCCACTGACCTACCTCAGCTTTGAGAAATAAGGACGCTCGTCTCACGCCTACAACCCTGCAACATATCAATCCATCACATTGCTGGCAACCTGGAGGTTACCTGGAGGTTATTCCGGGGATCAACGCCCCCGCGGCCCGGTCCATGACCAGGCCTCCCGATGGATCAGGGCCTGATCAACTAGGCTGTTACTGCTGGCCGCACGCAGTCCGACGTACGAGCCACAGCCCGGCTGATCCGGCACTGACTTTAGGTATCTGTCCAGCTCTCTCTTGAAGGCAGCCAGGGGTTTATTGGCAATTCCCCTAATGCTTGATGGGAGGCTGTTGAACAGTTTTGGGCCCCGGACACTTATGGTGTTTTCTCTTAGTGTACCAATGGCGCCCCTACTTTTTATTGGCGGCATTTTGCATCGCCTGCCCAGTCTTTTACTTTCGTAGGGAGTGACTTCTGTGTGCAGATTTGGGACCATTCCTTCCAAGATTTTCCAAGTGTAGATTATGATATATCTCTCCCTCCTGCGTTCCAACGAGTACAAGTCAAGTGCTTCCAAGCGTTCCCAGTAGTTAAGGTGCTTGACAGAACTTATACGTGCAGTAAAGGATCTCTGTACACTCTCTAGATCTGCGATTTCACCTGCTTTGTATGGAGATGTTAATGTACAGCAGTATTCCAGCCTAGAGAGAACAAGTGATTTGAAAAGGATCATCATGGGCTTGGCATCTCTCGTTTTGAAAGTTCTCATTATCCATCCTATCATTTTCTTTGCACGTGCGATCGTGGCACTGTTGTGATCCTTGAAAGTGATGGCAAGGATAACTTTACTGCGGACTTTGTCTCTCTCCAGGGCATGATTGTTAATATGTATTATATTTTATGTATTATGTGATAGGTTGGATATATGGGTTGCTCACCTCTTTTTTTTAACTCTCAAGGTCTAAGTCTTTGATCTGTGAGTCGTACTGTCTACTGTCCCACTCGAGGGTTAGTGCTTGGTATTAAAGTCCTTCTCTGGGTTGAGCACTGCCTGTTGGGCTGGATGGTCGGTCTGTTCTTACAGTGGCTCTCTGGGTTGAGCACTGCCTGTTGGGCTGGATGGTCGGCCTGTTCTTACAGTGGCTCTCTGGGTTGAGCACTGCCTGTTGGGCTGGATTGTCGGTCTATTCTTACAGTGGCTCTCTGGGTTGAGCACTGCCTGTTGGGCTGGATGGTCGGTCTGTTCTTACAGTGGCTCTCTGGGTTGAGCACTGACTGTTGGGCTGGATTGTCGGTCTATTCTTACAGTGGCTCTCTGGGTTGAGCACTGCCTGTTGGGCTGGATGGTCGGCCTGTTCTTACAGTGGCTCTCTGGGTTGAGCACTGACTGTTGGGCTGGATGGTCGGCCTGTTCTTACAGTGGCTCTCTGGGTTGAGCACTGACTGTTGGGCTGGATGGTCGGCCTGTTCTTACAGTGGCTCTTGCTCGTATATACCATCTTGTAAACAGTCACTGTAGCGTAAATATCCATGCAGAGTTTTGGTTAAGAAATACACAGATTAGGAATTTATCTTTGGTGTTCTGTTTTGTCCCTTCGCTGCCTAGTATAGACTGTGCACCGAGTGTCAAGAATTGGATGTCAAGCATTGATTGCCAAGCAATGTCAAGCACTGATTATTAAGAAATGTCAAGCGCTCGTTGTCAGCACTGTCAAGCGCTGGTTGTCAAGCTCTGGTTATCAAGCACTGGTTGTAAAGCATTGATTGTCAAGCATTGGATGTCAAGCATTGGTTGTCAACCTCTGGTTGTCAAGCACTGGTTGACATGTACTATGAAAGTCAGTATCAGGCTCGAGGATTTTAAAAGGTCGTGTGACCTACAGCAGGACTTGTGATGTGCTGCAGGTCGTGTGATGCGAAACAGGACGTGTGATGTGATTCAGGTCGTGTGGTGTGCAGCAGGGCGTGTGGTGTGCAGCAGGACGTGTGGTGTGCAGCAGGACGTGTGGTGTGCAGCAGGACATGTGGTGTGCAGCAGGACGTGTGGTGTGCAGCAGGACTTGTGGTGTGCTGCAGGACGTGTGGTGTGCTGCAGGACGTTTGGTGTGCTGCAGGACATGTGGTGTGCAGGTCGGGTGGCGTGCAGCAGGACGTGTGGTGTGCTGCAAGACTTATGATGTGCTGCAGGTCGTGTGGTGTGCTGCAGGTCGTGTGGTGTGCTACAGGTTATGTGGCCTGCATCATACATTCTCCAGCCTCCTGCTTGACAGCAGGCAATAACAGTAGCTGTCAAGTAACCGCACGTTGACCTACCCAACCCAGTGTTCACACTGTGTCAACCTGACTACCAATCCACCCTAATCAACCTTAGTTCTGAACTCACCCAGTTTACTCGGATCAACCAGTAGGCTGATTGACAGCTACCATCCAGGAAGGTACAACCATCCAGGGAGGTACTACCATCCAAGGAGGTACAGCCATTCAAGGAGGTACTACCATCCAGGGAGGTACTACCATCCAAGGAGGTACAGCCATTCTGGGAGGTACTACCATCCAGGGAGGTACTACCATCCAGGGAGGTACTACCATCCAGGGAGGTACTACCATCCAGGGAGGTACTACCATCCAAGGAGGTACAGCCATTCTGGGAGGTACTACCATCCAGGGAGGTACTACCATCCAGGGAGGTACTACCATCCAGGGAGATGTGGGTCACATAACCCACGAGAACACAGAGAGCGACCACCCACATTAACTCCCACGCCCCCAACCCGTCTCCGCTACCCCAGCAACACGGTGGGAGTACCTACCCCAACAAGGCGGGGGTATCTACCCCAGCAACAAGGTGGGGGTATCTACCCCAGCAACAAGGTGGGGGTATCTACCCCAGCAACAAGGTGGGGGTATCTACCCCAGCAATAAGGTGGGGGTATCTACCCCAGCAACAAGGAGGGAGGACTTACCCCAGCAATAAGGTGGGGAGGACCTACTCCAGCAACAAGGAGGGGAGACCTACCCCAGCAACAAAGAGAGAGATCTACTCCAGCAACAAAGAGGGAGATCTACCCCAGCAACAGAGGGAGACCTACCCCAGTAACAAAGAGGGAGACCTACCCCAGCAACAAAGAGGGAGATCTACCCCAGCAACAAAGAGGGAGATCTACCCCAGCAACAAAGAGGGAGATCAACCCCAGCAACAAAGAGGGAGACCTACCCCAGCAACAAAGAGGGAGATCTACCCCAGCAACAAAGAGGGAGACCTACCCCAGCAACAAAGAGGGAGACCTGCCCCAGCAACAAAGAGGGAGATCTACTCCAGCAACAAAGAGGGAGACCTACCCCAGCAACAAAGAGGGAGATCTACCCCAGCAACAAAGAGGGAGATCTACCCCAGCAACAAAGAGGGAGATCTACCCCAGCAACAAAGAGGGAGATCTACCCCAGCAACAAAGAGGGAGATCTACCCCAGCAACAAAGAGGGAGACCTACCCCAGCAACAAAGAGGGAGGTTTCACACCAGCACGTCAGGATGCGGGGGAAGGAAGTGACGTGGAGGATAGTGAGAGAGTATTTGGTGTAGATGCTGGAGGGGAGTTAGACTAGGCTTGACGGGGTCGAGGTGCTTGACGGGGTCGAGGTGCTTGATCGGGTCGAGGTGCTTGATGGGGTAGCAGGTGCTTGAAGGGGTCGAGGTGCTTGAAGAGGTGGTAGGTGCTTAAAGAGGGAAGAAAGTGCTCAGAAGCAGGTGCCTGAAGGGGGTAGGTGCCTGAGTGGGTAGTAGGTGCTTGAGGGGGTAGATGCCTGAAGGGGGCAGTGAGTGCTTGAGAGGGTAGTGCTTGAGGTGGCAGGTGCTTGATGGGGGTAGGTGCTTGAAGGGGGTAGTAGATGCTTCAAGCACCTACCCCTTCAAACACCTACTTCCCCCTTCAAGCACCTAATACCCCTACAAGCACCTACTTCCCACCTTCAAGCACCTACCCCCTTCAAGCACCTAGCCCTTCAAGCACCTAAAACCCTCTTCAAGCACCTACTACCCTTCAGGCACCTACTAACCCCCTTCAAGCACCTACTACTCCCTTCAAGTACCTACTACCCCATTCAATCATCTACCCGCTTCAAGCACCTGCTACCCCTTCAATCATCTACCCCCTTCAAGCACCTGCTACCCCCTACAAGCACCTACCACTTTCAAGCACTTTCTACCCCTTCAAACACCTACCTCCTTCAAACACTTGCTTCCCCCTGAAGGGGGTATTAAGTGCTTGAAGGGGGTAGTAGGCGCTTGAAGAGGTAGGTGCTTGAAGGGGGTAGTAGGTGCTTAAAGGGGGTAGTAGGTGCTTGAAGGGGGTAGTAGGTGCTTGAAGGGGGTAGTAGGTGCTTGAAGGGGGTAGTAGGTGCTTGAAGAGGTAGTTGCTTGAAGGGGGGTATTAGGTGCTTGAAGGGGGGTAGGTGCTTGAAGGAGGGGTATTAGGGGCTTGAAGGGGGTCGGTGCCTGAAGGTGTCGGTGCTTGACGGGGGTAGGTACTTGAAGGGGGTATTAGGTCCTTGAAGGGGGTAGTAGGTGCTTGAAGAGGTAGTTGCTTGAAGAGGTAGTTTGAAGGGGTAGGTGCTTGAAGGGGGTTATTAGGTGCTTGAAGGGGGGTAGGTGCTTGAAGGAGGGGTATTAGGTGCTTGAAGGGGGTAGTAGGTGCCTGAAGGGGTAGGTGCTTGAAGGGGTAGTAGGTGCTTGAAGGGGGTAGGTGCTTAAGAAGAAAGTGCTTGAAGGAGGTAGGTGTTTGAAGGGGTAGAAAGTGCTTGAAGGGGAAAGGTGCTTGAAAGGGGTAGGTGCTTGCACGGGGTAGCAGGTGCTTGAAGGGGTAGATGACTGAAGGGGGTAGTAGGTGCTTGAAGGGGGTAGGTGCTTGAACGGAGGTAGTAGGTGCTTGAAGGGGGTAGGTGCTTGAAGGGGGTAGAAGGAACATGAGGGAGTCTCGTACATACAAACATAACACCTAAGCATCAGCTGTTAAATACCTATGGCTTGTTTCGAGAGTTTTCCTAATCCCGCAGCCTGGTCCTGGACCAGGCCGGTCTGGTGCCTGCCTGGTCCTGGGCCAGGCCGGTCTGGTGCCTGCCTGGTCCTGGGCCAGGCCGGTCTCGTGCCTGCCTGGTCCTGGACCAGGCCGGTCTGGTGCCTGCCTGGTCCTGGGCCAGGCCGGTCTGGTGCCTGCCTGGTCCTGGGCCAGGCCGGTCTGGTGCCTGCCTGGTCCTGGGCCAGGCCGGTCTGGTGCCTGCCTGGTCCTGGGCCAGGCCAGTCTGGTGCCTGCCTGATCCTGGGCCAGGCCGGTGTGGTGCTTGAATGATCAACCAGGCTCGTGCTGCTGGTGGTGAGCAGTGAAGGTTCTCTGTACATTCTCCACATCTGAGACATCAACTGTGTTTGGTATGATACTTGCAGGTTAACATGACATCATTACTATGCATCCCATAGCAATTTTTCAGTTTGTCTTAGCAAAGTGGTTAAAAAATGTCCTCTGTGGTCCACTGACTGACCTGGTTTAAGTGGCGATGAAGATTTGCCGTATCATTAGTGGCAGGGTTTAGTATCTCTCCTTTAGGGTCTAGTATCTCTCCTTTAGGGTCTAGTATCTCTCCTTTAGGGTCTAGTATCTCTTCTTCATGGTCTAGTATCTCTCCTTCAGGACCTAGTATCTCTCCTTCATGGTCTAGTATCTCTCCTTCATGGTCTAGTATCTCTCCTTCAGGACCTAGTATCTCTCCTTCATGGTCTAGTATCTCTCGTTCATGGTCTAGTATCTCTCCTTCATGGTCTAGTATCTCTCCTTCATGGTCTAGTATCTCTCGTTCATGGTCTAGTATCTCTCCTTCATGGTCTAGTATCTCTCCTTCATGGTCTAGTATCTCTCGTTCATGGTCTAGTATCTCTCCTTCATGGTCTAGTATCTCTCGTTCATGGTCTAGTATCTCTCCTTCATGGTCTAGTATCTCTCCTTCATGGTCTAGTATCTCTCCTTCATGGTCTAGTATCTCTCCTTCATGGTCTAGTATCTCTCCTTCATGGTCTAGTATCTCTCCTTCATGGTCTAGTATCTCTCCTTCATGGTCTAGTATCTCTCCTTCAGTCCAGTAGTTTAGAGCGACTTACTCTAAACCCCTGCCCAGGTAGGTTGTGCAGTCGCTGTTTCCATATTTTTACCAATCCTGCTTCTCAAGACTCAAAGATTTTCATAACGTTTTTTCATGTTTTTTTCATGACTGTTTTGTTGCCACCTATGGCACGTGTTAGTGTTTTTGTTTTCTTTTGGGGGGAGGGGGGCGGGAATGTTCAGGGAGCATGGAGTTCCATGAGACAGGGCCTGGGGCAGAGTGCATGAACACGCTGTCTCTGGCTTCATCAAAACGAGGCTAGGGGGTTTCATCAGTAAATTTGAAGCTAGCAGAGCTAGGAGTCTCACTCACGATAAGGAAAAAATGTCATACTCTGACTTCGGTATTTCGCTCATTTCTTCGTCATCGTCAGTGTAAAATGCAGCTGCATATGACAGTTGCATTGTGGGATCAAACGTTGATTACCTGTCGTATGTAATAATGTTGGTAGAATTATCGACAATACGTTAGGTAAAAGGACACAAGTGTAACTAATGCGACATTTTATTGTTGCAACATTTCGCTCTCCAGGAACTTTGTCGAGCCGTAAAGGCTTGACAAAGCTCCAGGAGAGCGAAACGTTGCCACAATAAAATGTCGCTGTATTTGCACTTGTGTCCTTTTCCTCAATATACTTGTCGCATGTCAACACAAGACAGGCAACGTAAGTCAGTGGAACTTGTCACCCAGAGCTGAAAGACTTCAGTAGAGTGATGGGAATAGCGTCAAACATTCCAGTTGTGATGAATGGTTTGAAAAACCGACAACTGTCAGACACTGCAGCATCATGGGATCTTCTTACAAAGAATTCTTCAACGCTTGTTCAACCTTTGGACAAAGACCTACTTCGACTAGTGGATGGTACCACTATGATCCCGCCTCCGTCTGCTTCACGTCACCTCACTACAGTATATAAGCCACGTCTACGGCCCTATGCTGTACATTCTACAAGATTGATGGACTGAACACATCGACTCCAGGCTGAGGGACTGATTACCTCATACTCCTCCTCTCCTTACGCCTTCCTCTTTGTATTGGACTGATGAAGCCACTGTGTGGCGAAACGTTTCCTGAATAAAGATTCCCATATGCTACTTAAGTGTCTCAATCGTCAAACATTCCACTTAGAATTCAGTAGCTACGGTTGCTTCGAAGTTTCCGTTTCAGCGGAACTGGAGTTACTGAAAGTGAAAATCTACCTCCTCTCCTAATGTAGCCATGGATGCTACCCAGTGGTGTAGGCTGGATGAACTCTTGTATCTTCGGATGCTACCCAGTGGTGGAAGCTAGCTGGGCTCTTGCATCCATGGATGCTACCCAGTGGTGTTGGCTGGATGAGCTCTTGTATCCACGGATGCTACCCAGTGGTTCAGGCTGGACAAGCATCCATGGATGACCTCCACACCCAGTGTAGGCTAAACATCCAACACTACTGATACAAAGCCTAAAAGGTGTACACTGTAGAAGTGAAGGTGTAAACGGGAGGGGGGTTGGGGGTTGGGGGGGTTGGGGGGTCAGGTGGGCGTACCCAGCGCCCACCCTGGTGGCGCACGTCAATACTACAACCCACCACCCCTTCAACACTCTCACTTCCCAAATATCAAACTTCAGCCACACAGTTTGTGCATATTATCTTAATGCGAGAACACATACACATACACACATGTTTATACATGTACTTCATACATATAGAGGTGCAAATATATGGAATAACATATGTAGAATATGCGAGGACAGGAAACCTCGGAGCTGCCTACTGAAACCTCAGTCAAGAGTCTTTTAGGCCTCTCTATACGATATTTGTTAGGCCTATATAGCTTGGAGTGTGCAGCACCAGCGTGGAACCCTCATCATATCAAACATATACGAAAATCAGAAAAGGTCCAAAGGTTTACAGCAGGACTAGTCCCAGAGATGAGGGGACTGATTTATGAAGAGAGACTAGAGGAGCCGAACCTGGCGACTTTGGAAGAAATAAGGATTAGTGGAGACATGATTACGACATACAGGATACTGAGAGGCTTTGACAGAAAAGACAGAGACAGACTTTTTAAAACGAGAGGCACAGAGACGAGGGAACATAAATGGACTGAAGCCAGAAGAGCCACAGGGATGTTAGAAAATACTTTTTCAGTCTCAGGGCGGAAAATAAATGGAATAAGCTAGAATGATGATACAGGCAAACTCAACACACAGTTTCAAGAGTAGTATATATAACAGGACCCGAGAAGCCAGGGAACCAATAATGCCGGTGACTTATTTCAGAGGCGGGGACAGGAGCGGAGACTCGAACCCTGGTGAGTACAGCTAGGGGAGTGCGCGTGCACACACACACATGTACAAAGGTTATTTAAATTTTTTGAGAAAGCAGAGGCAGAGTGACCTACAAAGAGAGAGGAAACACACTCACCATCATTCACTCAGTCACTCTTGCCACCAGTGCTGACATCACGTGACCTTAACACCGACAACATAAACACTGCCCCACAACTGTTAACAAGTGCAGACCACAACGGTGTTGCGAACTGTAAGTCACGTCATTATTTACAGAGAACAATTGTAAATTACGTCATTATTTACAGTCATTGAGTGAGCAACTGTAAATTACGTCATTATTTACAGTCATTGAGTGAGCAACTGTAAATTACGTCATTATTTACAGTCATTGAGTGAGCAACTGTAAATTACGTCATTATTTACAGTCATTGAGTGAGCAACTGTAAATCACGTCATTATTTACAGTCATTAGAGGAACCAAGTGTAAATGACATTATTATTTGCAATCACAGAGAGAGCGCTAAACCCGTGGGACTCATCGCCTGGGGGAAGAGCAGGCACTGACGAAGATTCAACAAGGGGAGGTTAGCGCCATTTCCTTGGATCAAGAACCCTTCAAGGTGTACCAACTGACCTACAGTACCCAACCGAAGTACAAATACCCCAACTGAATTACAAGGACCCCAAGTGACTCTACTACGACCCCAACTGATCTACAAAGACCCCAACTGAAGTACAAAGACCCCAAGTGACCTACAAAGGGCCCATCTGAACTACAAGGACCGCAACTGAACTACAAGCACCCCAAGACCCCAACTGAACTACAAGCACCCCAAGATCCCAACTGAACTACAAGAACCCCAAGACCCCAACTGAACTACAAGAACCCCAAGACCCCAACTGAACTACAAGAACCCCAAGACCCCAACTGAACTACAAGGACCCCAACTGAACTACAAGGACCGCAACTACAAGGACCGCAACTGAACTACAAAATCACTTGTTCTCTCTAGGCTGGAATACTGCTGTACATTAACATCTCCATACAAAGCAGGTGAAATCGCAGATCTAGAGAGTGTACAGAGATCCTTTACTGCACGTATAAGTTCTGTCAAGCACCTTAACTACTGGGAACGCTTGGAAGCACTTGACTTGTACTCGTTGGAACGCAGGAGGGAGATATATATCATAATCTACACTTGGAAAATCTTGGAAGGAATGGTCCCAAATCTGCACACAGAAATCACTCCCTACGAAAGTAAAAGACTGGGCAGGCGATGCAAAATGCCGCCAATAAAAAGTAGGGGCGCCATTGGTACACTAAGAGAAAACACCATAAATGTCTGGGGCCCAAAACTGTTCAACAGCCTCCCATCAAGCATTAGGGGAATTGCCAATAAACCCCTGGCTGCCTTCAAGAGAGAGCTGGACAGATACCTAAAGTCAGTGCCGGATCAGCCGGGCTGTGGCTCGTACGTCGGACTGCGTGCGGCCAGCAGTAACAGCCTAGTTGATCAGGCCCTGATCCATCGGGAGGCCTGGTCATGGACCGGGCCGCGGGGGCGTTGATTCCCAGAATAACCTCCAGGTATCCAGGTAACCCCAAGACCCCAACTGACCTACAAGAACCCCAAGATCCCAACTGAACTACAAGGACCCCAACTGAACTACAAGGACCGCAACTGAACTACAAGAACCCCAAGACCCCAACTGAACTGCAAGTACCCCAAGACCCCAACTGAACTACAAAGGCCCCAACTGAACTACAAAGGCCCCCAACTGAACTACAAGGACCCCAAGTGAATTACAAGGACCCCAACTGAACTACAAAGGTCCCCAATTGAACTTCAAGGACGCCAACTTAGCTAAAAGGACCCCGAATGAACTACAAGGACTCCAGCTGACCTACAAGAACCCCAAATGAGGTTGAAGGACCCCAAATAATCTTGAAGGACCCCAAATGAGTTTCAGGAACCTCCAGAAGAACTTCACTTACCCCAAGGAAACTTTAACGAGCACATTTTTTTCCCTCGCCTAAACAGCTATAATCAGGAAAATCGCGAGTCTCATTTGTGGCCGGGTGCGCAATGGCGTGTAGCGTCCACTGAGCGTGAATTAAAGTTTTTATGTTGACCTAGAAGGTGAAGGTGGGGCGTCAGCCCTGTCCTACTCACACCGGCACACATCCACGTCTGACTAAGATGTCACAATTTACACAGCTTTGGACTTTTAAGTAGTTAGCTGACGTGCAGTTCATTTGGTTTAAGGGCTAATGACTAGGAGCCACTAAAGAGGAATTATGTTGGTAGAGAGAAAACTGAACCAGGAGCAATAGACGACCTCTGCACTAAAATCAATACTTGAATTCCTTGAACTGGGAATTCAGAAAATTCTCCTTGTATGTACTCCGAGAGATAATACACGATATATATTATCGATGTTTATGTATATAGCCTGTTAATGTAATTTATGTAGCCTGTCAAGGGCAAATTATTTCATACTAGTATGGTAAACCTGACGTACAGAATTACATTTTCTTCCTCCAAGGCGATACAGGTGACTGAAGGTGAAGATAAATAATGCTACAATACTACCTTTATGCTGGGGAGAAGGTTGACTTGGTACGTTGGTTTAATACCAGAGGTGTGCTGTCCAGTGCATGATGCGCCTGCTATGCTGCTGCTGCTGCTGCTGCTGCTGCTGCTGCTGCTACTACAGCTGCTGCTGCTGCTGCTGCTGCTGCTGACTTCCACTATAGTCTTTCTATAACTCTACACGCTTGTCACACTTAAAGGATAGCAATTAATATCTTCACTGCACTTTTCTCAGCGATAACTAAACTAAACGTTGGTACAAGTTTCTACTAAAGTTTGATACTGGAAATTAGAAAAAAGATGGTTAGTATTGAAACATAGCAGTCTATACTACCACACAAACACACCTCACAAAAAATACTAAAAAATTATACTGGAAGCGGAAAATATGCAAAAACTACGAAAAGAAATAGCGAAACATTAGCGTGTGGCGAAGTGTGGAAGGTGGAGAGGACAGTCGAGGACAGGTAGACTGTGCACTGCTCACACCCACCGCAAGAGGACAGGTTCCTGCACATGACTGCTCAGGTGAATCTATGGGGTGCATGATAATTTGCAGCACAGCTCTGATGAACCACTGGCTAAATGTCTGGCATTCCCATGGTCAGCCATAATTGCCAGGTGGAGATCAAAACTTCCACACACCACCATCACGCAAGCAGTTTCGCTCAAGTTCTATTGATTTTAAATACTTCTCTTCGCACCTTGTCCTGCTGCCGAGACGTTTCAGAAGTGTTGCTTTACAACGAGAATTTACACTTATCCGGTGATTGTCTGCCTTCAAATTTCACCTCAGTAAACCAATATCAACTCAAACTTCACTAAACAAATCAACAATTCTCACTCAAGCACTGAATAGCTCTAGTTTATCACATGTTCGGGTGGAGATAGAGCGTCAGGGAACCACTCCGTCTGCCGCCCGGCTATGACTGAACCTGGGATGAAATGGTTGGCGTGGCGTGGTTAAGCAGGGGTGTCCAGTAACGATTTTTTCCTGCTCTTTCCCAGGACAAGGTTTGCGCTGACCGTGTTGGGCTTTTAACATTACTGCGCTCCGCGCTGATTTGAGTTCGCAACACACGAGAAACTAAGATAATAACTAGTGATAAGTAAGCCGAGGAGGAGGTTGTTGAGAGAGAGAAGCCAGGGCGTCGACGCGGTGGTCTGCGCACAACATAACACTGCTGCTGCTGCTGCTGCTGCTGCTGCTGCTGCTGCTGCTGCTGCTGTGAGAAACCGCGGCTTCAAGCAGCGTCCTCAGGACACCCTCCCCAGGACACAGAACACCGTCCCAAGGACCCAGAACGCCGCATGACCCAGAGCAGCGTTCTCAGGACCCAGAGCACCGTTTGCAGGACCCAGAATAACGTCCCCAGGACCCAGAACACCATCCTCAGAACCCAGAACGCCATCCCCAGCACCCATAACACTTCTCAGAATCCAAAGCAGCGTCCTAGAACACCATCCCAAGGATGGTGTTCTAGGTGCCTAGTGTTCTGGAACACTATCATTAGGACCCAGAACACCGTCCCCATGATCCAGAACACCATCTCTAGGATCATGAAAATTGTCCCAAGAGTCCAGAACATAGTACACAAAACACCGTCCCCAGGACCCAAAGAAGCGTCCCCAAGCCCAGAACACCCTCCCCCGTCCCAGAACACTGTCCCCAGGACCAAGAACCACAGTACCCAAAACACTGTCTCCAGGACCCAGCACACCGTCTTCAGGACCCAGAACACCGTCTCCAGGACCCAGATTACCGTCTCCAGGACCCAGCACACTGTCCCCTGGGAACGGTGTGCTGGGTCCTAGGGTCCAAGACTATTCAGCATTCTTGCATCATACATAAGGGGGATTATCAATAGACCCCTGGCTGTCTTCAAGAAAGAACTGAATAGTTTCCTGAAGTCACCTGCTGATCAGCCGAGCTGGGCTACGTGCGGCCAGCAGTAACAGCCTGGTTGATTAGGCCCTGATCCACTGGGATGCCTGGTCAGGGACTGGGCCGCGGGAGCTTTGTAGTGCTGAGAACCAATACTTTTGCTAGATGGTCTAGAGAATTGTCTGGAAGATAGTCTGAAGGATGGTCTGATGTATGGTCTGGAAGATGGTCTAGAGGATGGTCTGGAGGATTTCCTGGAGGACTCTATGGAGGATGATCTGAAGAATGGGCTGGAAAATGGTCTGGAGGACTGTCTGGAGGGTGGTCTGGAAGATGGTTTGGAAGGTCTTGAAGATGGTCTGGAGAATGATCTTAAGGATGGTCTGATGAATGGTCTGTTAGATGATCTAGAAAGTGGTCTTGAGAATGGTCTAGAGGATGATCTGATGAATGATCTAAATGTCTTGAGGATGGTCTAGATGATGTCTTGAGGATGCTCTGGAGGGTGGCCTTGAGGATGGCCTGGAGGATGGTCTAATAAAGTGGCTGGTAGTGTTTACCTGGAGTTTACCTGGAGAGAGTTCCGGCGGTCAACGCCCCCGCGGCCCGGTCTGTGACCAGGCCTCCTGGTGGATCAGAGCCTGATCAACCAGGCTGTTGCTGCTGGCTGCACGCAAACCAACGTACGAGCCACAGCCCGGCTGATCCGGAACTGACTTTAGGTGCTTGTCCAGTGCCAGCTTGAAGACTGCCAGGGGTCTGTTGGTAATCCCCCTTATGTGTGCTGGGAGGCAGTTGAACAGTCTCGGGCCCCTGACACTTATTGTATGGTCTCTTAACGTGCTAGTGACACCCTGCTTTTCATTGGGGGGATGGTGCATCGTCTGCCAAGTCTTTTGCTTTCGTAGTGAGTGATTTTCGTGTGCAAGTTCGGTACTAGTCCCTCTAGGATTTTCCAGGTGTATATAATCATGTATCTCTCCCTCCTGCGTTCCAGGGAATACAGGTTTAGGAACCTCAAGCGCTCCCAATAATTGAGGTGTTTTATCTCCGTTATGCGTGCCGTGAAAGTTCTCTGTACATTTTCTAGGTCGGCAATTTCACCTGCCTTGAAAGGTGCTGTTAGTGTGCAGCAATATTCCAGCCTAGATAGAACAAGTGACCTGAAGAGTGTCATCATGGGCTTGGCCTCCCTAGTTTTGAAGGTTCTCATTATCCATCCTGTCATTTTTCTAGCAGATGCGATTGATACAATGTTATGGTCCTTGAAGGTGAGATCCTCCGACATGATCACTCCCAGGTCTTTGACGTTGGTGTTTCGCTCTATTTTGTGGCCAGAATTTGTTTTGTACTCTGATGAAGATTTAATTTCCTCATGTTTACCATATCTGAGTAATTGAAATTTCTCATCGTTGAACTTCATATTGTTTTCTGCAGCCCACTGAAAGATTTGGTTGAAGTCCGCCTGGAGCTTTGCAGTGTCTGCAATGGAAGACACTGTCATGCAGATTCGGGTGTCATCTGCAAAGGAAGACACGGTGCTGTGGCTGACATCCTTGTCTATGTCGGATATGAGGATGAGGAACAAGATGGGAGCGAGTACTGTGCCTTGTGGAACAGAGCTTTTCACCGTAGCTGCCTCGGACTTTACTCTGTTGACGACTACTCTCTGTGTTCTGTTAGTGAGGAAATTATAGTTCCATCGACCGACTTTTCCTGTTATTCCTTTAGCACGCATTTTGTGCGCTATTACGCCATGGTCACACTTGTCGAAGGCTTTTGCAAAGTCTGTATATATTACATCTGCATTCTTTTTGTCTTCTAGTGCATTTAGGACCTTGTCGTAGTGATCCAATAGTTGAGACAGACAGGAGCGACCTGTTCTAAACCCATGTTGCCCTGGGTTGTGTAACTGATGGGTTTCTAGTGTACAGCAGTATTCCAGCCTAAAAAAAAGCAAATGACTTAAAGATGATCATCATTGCATAGCATCCCTTGTTTTGAAGATTCTCAGTATCCATCTTATCATTTTCCTAGCAGGTGTGACAATGACACTATCGTAAGTTTTTACGTGAGTTTTTCGGTCTATTGGTTAGAACTTGTTTTATACTCCTTTCAAGCTTTTATTTCGCCAAATTGTCCATAACGGAGTAACTGAAATTCGTCCTAACTGAAGATTATATTGTTTTCTGTGGACCACTGGAAGACTTGGTCTATATCTGCTTGGAGATTTACAATGTTCTTAATGGATTACTCATGGAAATTCTGGTATCGTCTGAAAAGGGAAACATGGTGTGTGACATGCTAAGAGCGTGTTACATTTTATTTGGCGCAAGTTACACTCCCATATAGGCTGCCTCCCAACTGGTGAACTGGGTAATAAGGGTTTAACAATCAATAGAGTAACTGTAGTTAAATCAGTACCTTGGTTCACTGGCCAATCACAGACAAGCTCACCAAAGCTGAAGTAACGTGGTTCACCTGTGGTAAGCATTGACAGACTTGCCTGAGCTGCTGGTTGATACTGAGCACTCTCTCTGGCTTTTGCTTTTGCTATCTTTTGTCACCATGTGGTACACTTACTATTCAACCTCTGTACATAGTGCATACGTAGTTGTATATATCTGGCAAATTATATCTGAAGGAATACTATTGCTGAGTTAGTTTGCTCCACTTTGAAACTCATTATGATCAGGTCACAATGTCAGTATAGACCTTCCCCGTTCACAATTCCTTTGAAGCCTTAAGCAGTCTTGAGAATGACAATCCCGCTGATGATGTTGCTTCACACGTCTCTGACGTAGATGAATTTGGGGATGAAGTGGAACATACCCTTTCCGATGACAACCCACCTTTTTTGTTTGCACATAACTCCCAATGAAACGATAGGTCCTATCGTGCAAGCATCCATTCATAATGCGCCCGTTCATGTGTTCATGGACTCTGGTGCGCAAGTCAACATTATCAGGTCTAGTTTGTTTAAAGATAAGCAGTTACGACGTGTCCTCCTCGTTGAACCAACTACTGTGACCTCCCTTAGTGGAGTAGCTGGTTCCCTTCTGCATGTCCAAGGTCAGACTTCCCTCACCTTTTCTATCCAAGGTAGAGGCTTTACTGCTTCTTTCCTTGTTGACTAGATTACTTTCCCTGGTGACCTTCTAATGGGATTTGCTTCCATGAGGGACTTACGTATTGTTCTTGACCCTTACCGATGGCATGCCCAAATTGATGACTTGATCGTTCCATTTTGAGGTTACCAGCTTGGATCCGAGATCTGCCACACTGCCGCAGAGTACGACGTTCGGATTAAGTCCTTACAAGCCAATGCATTTTCCAGTAGCGTACCCAAGCGGACAGGCACTAATAATTCTGTCACTCCCATCTGTGTTCCACCTACACCTTCAGACATGCAAGATAGTGTTCCGTTGCCTCAAGTGTCCGAGGACACTCAGACTGCCTTGAGTGCACAGCCTATCCCTGCAATGACTGCTAGTTCAAGTAGTAGTTTCTCCACAGGGGATGTCTTGTCAGAAAACGATTACTTGAAACTAGTAATGCCATCTCTTGTTGATATCACATGCCGTCTGCAGAAAGACGTCTCTGTTGCGGCTAGTGCTCTCACTAGAGTGTCTGTTGTTGTTCCTAGTGTTCCAGATGGTGATAACGTCCTAGTTGACAGTGATTCATGCGAAGTAAAGGGTTTATTTGTTGAACCATCCTTACATGTTGTAAGAGACAGTAAGATCGATTTATTCCTTGCTAACACTTCTGGCCACAGTGTTCGTCTCAGAGCAAACACCAATACACAAATAACCCGCACATAAAAGAGAGAAGCTTACGACGACGTTTCGGTCCGACTTGGACCATTGACAAAGTCACACTAACAGAGGTGGAGCAGGACGGCTATATATAGGCAGGAAGAGGTGGTGGTAGTAGTAGTAGTAGTAGTAGTAGTAGTAGTACAAGAATTGTATATAATACCGACAAGATGAAATTAAGACACATGCACAACAACGATAGGGATGCCCGGGTGTTATGCATGTGTCTTAATTTCATCTTGTCGGTATTATATACAATTCTTGTACTACTACTACTACTACTACTACTACTACTACTACTACCACCTCTTCCTGCCTATATATAGCCGTCCTGCTCCACCTCTGTTAGTGTGACTTTGTCAATGGTCCAAGTCGGACCGAAACGTCGTCGTAAGCTTCTCTCTTTTATGTGCGGGTTATTTGTATATCGTTCCAGTCACGGTATTGTGCCTTTTTGTTATTTATCAAATACCAATCTTGTTGACCTGGTTCACTATCCTTACCCTGTTCAAGTACAGGATGGCTTGCCACCTGACCAGTGGGTCAATATTATTTCAACAGGGGAGACCTCATCCACTCCACTGGATCAATCCATCACACTGATGCCACCATTTGTAGTGGGGGTTCGTAGATGTGATGTTTAGAGTAAAACACACTTGTTGGATGGTAACACTTATATTAGCAGAGTATGAAGGGGGAGAGCCCAACCTGCTGTGTCTTGCCTGGCATAGACCTATGCGGGAACTGAGAAGGATCCCAGGCGCGAGGGTTCACAACAGCATCACGTGATGTCACACATGCTAGTCACTGAGCCTACTGACCAGGGAGCCTAAATATATATATGGATACGATCTACAATATACTACACAAGTATAAGTATAAGGGGATTCAGTAGCTGTCAGTATAGCTACTGAATCCCCTTATACTTATACTTGTGTAGTATATTGTAGATCGTATCCATATATATATTTAGGCTCCCTGGTCAGAAGGCTCAGTGACTAACATGTGTGACATCACGTGATGCTGTTGTGAGCCCTCATGCCCGCGCCTGGGATCCTTCTCAGTTCCCGCATAGGTCTACGCCAGGCAAGACACAGCAGGTTGGACTCTCCCCCTTCATACTCTGCTAATATAAGTGTTACCATCCAACAAGTGTGTTTTACTCCAACCATCACATCTACAAACCCTCACTACAGCAAGACCATACTATACCTGTGTCCGTAATACAACTATGACCTAATTGACTTTATTCTGTTTATCATTACTCTTCGTCTTTTGTTGGTTAGAAAGTTAAAGATCCATCTTCCCAATTTTCTAATTACCCCTTCAGCACGCATTTGCAAAATCTGTGTATTATTAGTATTATTACAGTCAAGGAGGAAGCGCTAAACTCGTAGGACTATACAGCGCCTGTGAGGGAGGATGTGGAAGGTATTCAGGCTTAATTCAGGGAACTGGAGCACAGATCCAATTCCCTAGATCAAGAGCCCCTCACCAACATCAAGGAACCTTACTTGAGGGGAAAGTCTGTGTATACTACATCTGCATTTTGTTTGTCCTCCAGTGCATCCAAGACCATGTCATAGTGAACCAGTAGTTGTGAGAGGAAGGAGCGACCTGCTCTAAACCCATGTTGCCTTGGGTTGTGCAGTTGCTATGTATCCAAGTAATTGGCGATCTTGCTTATCAGAACTCTTTCAAAGATTTTTATAATGTGGGACGTTAGTACCATCGGTCTGCAATTCTTTGCTATTGCTTTAATGCCACCTTTGTTGAGTGGGACTATGTGCATTGCTTTTAGTGACAGTGGAATGACCCCAGTGTCTAAGCTCCCTCTTTATAGAACATTTAAGGCACTTGATAGGGGTTTCTTGCAGTTCTTGATGAACGTGGAGTTCCATGAGTCTGTGCCTGGGGCAGAGTGCTTGGGCAAGGTATAGAGAATGGATGGATAACCTGAAGGACACATTGGAGGATGATCTGGAAGACACACTGGAGGATGATCTGGAAGACACACTGGAGGATGATCTGGAAGACACACTGGAGGATGACCTGGAGCATAGTCTATAAGAAGGTTTAGAGGATTGTCTAGAGGATGATCTGAAGGACTGCATGGAGGACGAACTAGAAGTTGGTCTGGAAGAATGGTCTGTGGATGGTCTGGAGGATAATCTGAAGGATGGTTTGGAGGTTGGTCTGGGTGATGGTCTGCAGGATAGTCTCCCGGATGATCTGAAGGATAGGCTAGAGGATGATCCGGCGGGCAGTCTAGAGGATGGTCTGAAGAATGGTCTGGAGGATGGTCTGAAGAGTAGTCTGTAGGATGGTCTGGAGCATGGTCTGTAGGATGGTCTGGTTCACAGTAACCCTTCTGTCCCAGGTACTTGTGTTCATCACACAAACCACAAGTCATCGTTATCCTGGTAAAGAGTCATTGCCTCCATATATGCCAATCACGACCCTTCCTCAACCTACATATATACCAAACACAAACACGACCCTTTCTCAGCCTCCATATATACCAACCAACCAAACCCTTCCTGAACCTCCATATATACCAATCACAACTACGACCGTCCCATATGCATATTCACCCTGAGGTCTTTATACACTTAGATGTTTACCTTGAACACTATTCCAGTGAAAAATGAGCCATTTGTGCAGCATTAAAGAAACAATATTGTGGAAGCGTTTCGCCAGCCAGTGGCCTCTTCAGTCCAATACAGAGAAGAACGGAGGAAGATGAGGAGTAGTTTGAGGTATTCTGTGGAAAATATTGTGTAGTTTCCGAAATTATAGTGTATTTTAGCATGCAAGTTAATGAAGTGCATTGTTGGTTAAAATTAATTTGGAAATTAAAAAGGGAACCAACGAATTCGTAGCGTCGACTGGGGGAGGGACGCCATATTGTAATTGGAGGGATGAGGCGATAGTGAATTGTGAGAGAATATCTCATAGTGGTTTAAACCTCTCAAATAGGAGCAAGAAGAATTGGACTTACAGTCCTGCAGTATGTGAGAAACCAACGACTTGGCAGGACTTAGAAATTAGATGTAAAAGGGGGATAATAAGGAGCCATCAACACCCACAGCATTTTATATGTTGAAATTCTGGCCTGTTAGGTTCCTCATATTTCGGCAGGTGTTGTGGTGTGTTCCATCAGCATTGTCTTCCAACCATCAAATGGTAAGTGGTAATGCAAGGTTCTTTGTGTATCTAGCAATCTTAGTCATATATAGGCCACAACAATTAACCAGAGTAGCTGAGTTTAATATTATAATTATTAATTGAATATCAGGTCTAGCTTTTTGTGAAAGAGGTGTAGAAGTGGGCAATGGAAGGAGTGCAGTTCTGTGACCTACTGTGACTTAAGTCCCACTTAATTCACCAAATTACTTACAGGTAATAATTCAGATGATGTCCCATAAACCTGCAGGTGATTTGGCTTATAATAATAATAATAATAATAATAATAATAATAATAATAATAATAATAATAATAATAATAAAAATAATAATAATAATAAAAATAATAATAATAATAACAACAATAATAATAATAATAATAATAATAATAATAATAATAATAATTATAATAATAATTTTTCACATATTCAGTCCCTCAACCTCGAGGTGAGGGACTGATTGCCTTAAATTACTCCTCATCTTCCACCGTTCTTCTCTGTACTGGACTGAAGAAGTCACTGTGTGGCGAAACTATTCCACAATAAAGACACTCACACGTTGCACAAGTATCTCACTCTTCAACTTGTCGATTTTCTAAGCTGTTAACATCATATTATTCCAGTGATTCATTTAAATATCTTTGATGTTAAAATTTCACATAATGTTAAAATTTTACTTAATGTTAAAATTTCACTTAATGTTAAAATTTCACATAGATGTTAAAATTTCACGTGAATGTTAAAATTTTGAAATAAATGTTAAAATTTCACATAGATGTTAAAATTTTACGATGCTAAAATTTCACATAGTTGTTAAAATATCTCATAGATGTTAAAATTTCACATAGAATTTTTTTGAGGATGGGTTGGCTATATACAACTCTTCCTCTAGTTAGTACTTGGGAAACTGAGCTGCTCATAAGGATTCAGTGAAAGATGTATGTACTCTCTGGAATGTTGGAGAGAAAGGTACTTCATAGTTTATATGTGAGAGATACTGGAGCAACCGGTTCTTAATGATGCTGGAAGATCTGGTTCTTAATGATGCTGGAAGATCTGGTTCTCAATGGCTAAGAGCTGTCATTCTGCCTTAGTTCATTTCAAAGCCCAGCCTTATCTGAGGTATACTGCCGCCCCCAGAAGTAAACTGGACAGAGAAAGACGCTCCCTCTACAGAAGACGACGAAGAATCACTGAGCTCCTCAAGAACGCTAGATTATCCAATACACAGAAAAAAGCGCTGATCAGGAAAGTGGAAAGTATCGAACTTAAGTTATAGGAATTTTACAGGACCCAGGACAGACAGGAGCTAAAAACGATTAGTGAAATTGAAAGAAATTCAAAATATTTCCTTTCATATGCCAAAAACAAGGCAAATACCACATCTAGTATCGGGGTCTTGCTCAGACAAGATGGGACTTACACAGATGACAACAAAGAAATGAGTGAGATACTGAAATCCCAATACGACTGTGTTTAGCGAGCCACTAATCAGTCTAAAGATCAACAATCCAAATTATTTTTTCATGAATGAGCCTCAAAACTCCATCATTGTATGCCAGCTTTCCGACATTACCCTAACTCCGATAGACTTTGAGAAAGCCAGTGACAACATGTCCATGCACTCAGCCCCGGGCCCAGACTCGTGGAACTCTGTGTTTATTAAGAACTGCAAGAAACTCCTTTCACGTGCCCTAAGTACACTATAGAGAAGTAGCTTAGACATGGATGAAATTCCACAGTCACTTAAAACAACGGATATAGCCCCACTTCATAAAGGTGGCAGCAAAGCATTAGCTAAGAACTATTGCCCAATAGCTCTGACGTCGCACATCATAAAAATCTTTGAAATAGTGCTAAGGAGTATGACTGCAAATCACTTGGATTCCCCAAAAACTGCACAATCCAGGGCAACATGGGTTCAGAGCAGGTCGCTCCTGCCTCTTACAGCTACTGGATCACTATGACATGGTCTTGGATGCACTGGAAGAAAAACAAAATGCCGATATAATATACACAGACTTTACAAAAGCATTTGACATGTGCAATCATGGCCTAATAGCGCACAAAATATGTGCTAAAGGAATAGGTGGGGAGATGGATCTTCAACTCTCTAACCAATCTAACACAAAGAGTAGTGGTCAACAGAGTTAATTCGGAAGCTGCCATAGTGAAACGCTCTGTTCCACAAGGCACAGTACTCATCCCTATTCTGTTCCTCATCCTCATATAAGACTTAGACAGAGATGTAAACCACAGCACAGTGTCATCCTTTGCAGATGACACTAGGATCTGCATGAGACTGTCATTATTGAGGACACGGTTAACCTCCAAGAAGATATTAACCAAGTTACCATGGCAACGGAAAACAATATGATGTTTATTGAAGACAAATTCTAACTACTTCCTTATGGAAAACTGGAGGAGATAATAACTAGAACTGAGTATACTACAAACTCTGATCATACAATAGAGCAGAAAAATAATGTGAGGGACCTGGGAGTGGTAATGTCTGAGGATCTCACTTTCAAGGATCACAACAGTGCCACGATCACAAGTGTAAAGAAAATGTTAAGGTGGATAATGAGAACATTCAGAACAAGAGATGCCAAGCCAAGTAGACCCCCAGGATGTCACCCACGCCATTCAACCAAAACCCAGGTACCTACTTACTGCTAGGCGAACACAGGCTGCAGGTTTATGGAAACATGATATAAACCTAGTTTAGAAAGACACGCAAGTAAACACTAGGATATACTGGAAAATGTTTCGGTCTGGGACCTTGATCACTTACAAGTGATCAAGGTCCCAGGACCGAAACGTTCACTAATAAATACTTCTTGCTGTTTACTCGCGTGGAAAGAAACATTCCCAGCGTTTCTGTCCGTGCCGGTGATCTAACCTCAGGCCCTCAGTATGTGAACTAAGGACGCTACCAAGTGAGCCACGGGACGAAATGGTTTATAAGATTATTCTGACCTGCCTAGTAACACTACACACAGGTGTCAGCACTCCATACACACAGGTGTCAACAATAGGTACACACAGGTGTCAACACTATGTATACACAGTTGTCAACACTAGGTGCCCTACACACAAGTGTGAACACAAGGTACACACAAGTGTCAACACTAGGTACACACAAGTGTCAACACTAGGTGCCCTACACACAAGTGTGAACACAAGGTACACACAAGTGTCAACACTAGGTACACACAAGTGTCAACACTAGGTATACACAGGTGTCAACACTAGGTGCCCTACACACAAGTGTCAACACTAGGTACACATAGGTGTCAACACTAGGTACACACAAGTGTCAATACTAGGTACACACAGGTGTCAACACTAGGTACACACAAGTGTCAACACTAGGTACACACGGTTGTCAACACTAGGTACACATAAGTGTCAACACTCGGTCCACACAGGTGTCAACACTAGGTACACACAGGTGTCAACACTACGTACACACAGGTGTCAACACTAGGTACAAACAGGTGTCAACACTAGGTACACACAGGTGTCAACACTAAGTACACACAGGTATCAACACTAGGTACACACAAGTGTCAACACAAGGTACAAACAGGTGTCAACACTAAGTACACACAAGGTACAAACAGGTGTCAACACTAAGTACACACAAGTGTCAACACTAGGTATACACAGGTGTCAACGCTAGGTATACACAGATGTCAACACTAGGTATACACAGGTGCCAACACTAGGTACACACGTGTCAACACTAGGTACACACAAGTGTCAACACAAGGTACAAACAGGTGCTAACACTAGGTACACATAAGTGTCAACACTAGGTATACACGTGTCACCACTAGGTGTACACAGGTGTCAACACTAGGTACAGAAAGCTGTCAACACTAGGTGTTCACAGGTATCTACCTACCTGGAGGGTATTCCGGGGATCAACGCCCCAGCGGCCTGGTCCACAACCAGGCCTCACGGTGGATTAGGGCCTGATCAACGAGGCTGTTACTGCTGGCCACACGTAGACCAACGTACGAACCACAGCCCGGCTGATCCGGCTCTGACTTTAAGTATCTGATCAGTTCCGTCTTGAAGACGCAGTTTTGAGGTGGTCAGTCCCTCAGCCTGGAGAAGACTTGTGTTCCATAGTCTGGAACAACATTCATTGTTCCAGACTATGAAACAGAACTCTTCTCCAGGCTGAGGGACTGACAACCTCAAATGGACTGATTACATCGTCTTGACATCTCTACTGCTCCTGCCTACTTTCTGTACTCGACTGAAGAAACCTACTGTATAGGCGAAACGTTTCGGAATAAAGTTGCCTAACTGTTGCACATGTGTCTTACCAACCTGTTGGTATTGTGTACCATTTTAACATTATCTAAGCACACACTTGTAAACAGTATGTTTTAGGAAGAGAAAAACACATTGTTTGCCTAAGCACAAACAAACATACAGCTTGCCTCAGTACAATCACAATCCCTGCCTCAGCACACACGAGATTTAACGTAGTTTTACTGTCAATAAAAAGTACCCAGTACGATATCTGCACCAGGTGCCCCGGGGGGCACGTGTTGCCGCTGGCTGACGTACGACCAACCCACCTTTGAATTGTTGCCAGTTATAAAGTAGCCAGGCGGGGCATGTGTAGCCAGGCGGGGCACGTGTAGCGGGGCAGGGCATGACATGTAACAAGACCTGCCCTGCAGGGCACTGCTGGGCACCTCAACCTCTACCCTCAGTCTTATATTTCATTACTGCCATATGAAAGTTGGGCAGTGTTGAGGTGAGTTGCAGGTGGGCGCCCACCTGCCCCCGCCCACCAATACACGGCCACCGATCCCCAGCCCACATACCCCCCCACACACCTATCCCCGGCCACCTACCCCCACAAAAATACCCCTGGCCACCTACCCAAGGCGACCTACCACCAACCACCTACCACCAACCACCAACCCCCGGAAACCTTCCCCCGCCAACATAGAGCCACCCACCTACCCCTGGCCACCAACCCCTAACGAACAACAGTGGAAGTTCCAGTGGTCGTTTGAGTCTCTCTGGGTCCGCCGCCGCCGCCGCTACACCGGTTATGACCGAGGTTTAAATTCAAACCTATAGGCACCTGCTTGACTGTTTGTGCTGCAACCCCTTGCAGTTTGTGCAGCAATCACGGCTGTTTGTGTTACAACCCCCGGCTGTTTGTGCTGCAACCACTGACTGTGCTGCAACCCCCTGCTGTTTGTGCTGCAACCACTGACTGTTTGTGCTGCAACCTCCGGGTATTTGTGCGGCAATCCCCGGGTGTTTGTTCAGCAACCCCTGGCTGTTTGTGCTGCAACCCCCGGCTCTTTGTGCTGCAACCCTGGGCTGTTTGTGCTGCAAACTTCGGGTGCTTGTGTAGCAACCTCCGGCTGGTTGTGCTACAACCGCAGAGTGCTTGTGCAGCAACCCAAGCTGTTTGTGCAGCAACCCAAGCTGTTTGTGCAGCAACCCCCGGCAGGGGGTGCTTGTGCAGCAACCAGAGCTGTTTGTGCAGCAACCCAGGGTGTTTGTGCTGCAACCCCCGGCTGTTTGTGCTGCAACCTCCAAGTGTTTGTGCCGCAACACCAGGGTGCTTGTGAAGCAACCCCTGGCTGTTTGTGCTGCAACCCCCTGGTTGCTTGTGCTGCAACCCTCGGCTGTTTGTACAACCCCCGGGTATTTGTGCAGCAACCCCTGGCTGTTTGTGCTGTAACTCTCGGCTGTGCTACAACCCCCCGAGTATTTGTGCTGCAACCCCCGGCTGTTTGTGATGCAACCCCGGCTGTTTGTGCAGCAACCCCTGGCTGTTTTTGGTGCAACTCTCGGCTGTCTGTGCTGCAACCCTAGGTTGTTTTTGCTCTAACCCCAGATTGCTCGTGCTGCAACCCTCGACTGTTTGTTCCACAACTCCGGCTGTTTGTACTGCAACTCTCGGCTGTTTCTGCTGCAACCCCCGAGTATTTGTGCTGCAACCTCCGGCTGTTTCTGCTGCAACCCTCTGGTGTTAGTGCTGCCTCCAGGTGTTTGTGCTACAACCCTCGGGTGTTTGTGCAGCAATCCCCGGGTGTTTATGCAGCAACCCCCGGGTGTTTGTGTAGTAACTCACGGGTCTTTGTGCAGAAATCCGCGGGTGTTTGTGCAACAACCCGCTGGGTGTTTGTGCAGTAGCCCCAGGGTGTTTGTGCAGTAACTCCTTGGTGTTTGTGCAGCAACCCCAGGGTGCTTGTGTAGCAACTCCAGGGTGTTTGTACAACCCCAAGGTGCTTGTGCAGCAACCCCAGGGTGTTTGTACAACCCCAGGGTGCTTGTGCAGCAACCCCAGTGTGTTTGTACAACCCCAGGGCGCTTGTGCAGCAACCCCAGGGTGCTTGTGCAGCAACCCCAGGGTGCTTGTGCAGCAACCCCAGGGTGCTTGTGCAGCAACCCCAGGGTGCTTGTGCAGCAACACCAGGGTGTTTGTACAACCCCAGGGTGCTTGTGCAGCAACCCCAGGGCACTTGTGCAGCAACCCCAGGGTGCTTGTGCAGCAACCCCAGGGCACTTGTGCAGCAACCCCAGGGCACTTGTGCAGCAACCCCAGGGCACTTGTGCAGCAACCCCTGCGCACTTGTGCAGTAACCCCAGGGCACTTGTGCAGCAACCCCAGGGCACTTGTGCAGCAACCCCAGGGCACTTGTGCAGCAACCCCAGGGTGCTTGTGCAGCAACCCCAGGGCACTTGTGCAGCAACCCCAGGGCACTTGTGCAGCAACCCCAGGGCACTTGTGCAGCAACCCCAGGGTGCTTGTGCAGCAACCCCAGGGCACTTGTGCAGCAACCCCAGGGCACTTGTGCAGCAACCCCAGGGCACTTGTGCAGCAACCCCAGGGTGCTTGTGCAGGAACCCCAGGGCACTTGTGCAGCAACCCCAGGGCACTTGTGCAGCAACCCCAGGGCACTTGTGCAGCAACCCCAGGGTGCTTGTGCAGTAACCCCAGGGCACTTGTGCAGCAACCCCAGGGTGCTTGTGCAGTAACCCCAGGGCACTTGTGCAGCAACCCCAGGGCACTTGTGCAGCAACCCCAGGGCACTTGTGCAGCAACCCCAGGGCACTTGTGCAGCAACCCCAGGGCACTTGTGCAGCAACCCCAGGGCACTTGTGCAGCAACCCCAGGGTGCTTGTGCAGCAACCCCAGGGCACTTGTGCAGCAACCCCAGGGCACTTGTGCAGCAACCCCAGGGCGCTTGTGCAGCAACCCCAGGGCACTTGTGCAGCAACCCCAGGGCACTTGTGCAGCAACCCCAGGGCACTTGTGCAGCAACCCCAGGGCACTTGTGCAGCAACCCCAGGGCACTTGTGCAGCAACCCCAGGGCACTTGTGCAGCAACCCCAGGGTGCTTGTGCAGCAACCCCAGGGTGCTTGTGCAGCAACCCCAGGGCACTTGTGCAGCAACCCCAGGGCACTTGTGCAGCAACCCCAGGGCACTTGTGCAGCAACCCCAGGGCACTTGTGCAGCAACCCCAGGGCACTTGTGCAGCAACCCCAGGGCACTTGTGCAGCAACCCCAGGGCACTTGTGCAGCAACCCCAGGGCACTTGTGCAGCAACCCCAGGGTGCTTGTGCAGCAACCCCAGGGTGCTTGTGCAGCAACCCCAGGGTGCTTGTGCAGCAACCCCAGGGTGCTTGTGCAGCAATACCAGGGTGTTTGTACAACCCCAGGGTGCTTGTGCAGCAACCCCAGGGTGCTTGTGCAGCAACCCCAGGGTGCTTGTGCATCAACCCCAGGGCACTTGTGCAGCAACCCCAGGGCACTTGTGCAGCAACCCCAGGGCACTTGTGCAGCAACCCCACGGCACTTGTGCAGCAACCCCAGGGCACTTGTGCAGCAACCCCAGGGCACTTGTGCAGCAACCCCAGGGCACTTGTGCAGCAACCCCAGGGCACTTGTGCAGCAACCCCAGGGGACTTGTGCAGCAACCCCAGGGTGCTTGTGCAGCAACCCCAGGGTACTTGTGCAGCAACCCCAGGGTGCTTGTGCAGCAACCCCAGGGTGCTGCACAATATTCTCCCCAAAAAGTAATCGGTGATTTCTTGATAGACAGTTTCAAAAAATAATTAACCGGAGCTATTTGTCTGGTATATACTAGTATAGCAGCACCGGTATAGCCCGACCGCTAGCCTACCGAGGTAGTGTATACCAACAGCAGTATAACCGGGTTTACCTGGTGGTGTGGGAGCCTAGGTGTGTGTTAACGTCTTTCGTCTTGGTGAACATTGTTAAGTTGCTCCAACCATCTTAAAGTTAAGCTGGCTAATTTACTCACATGTAACCAGGCCTCACCTGCATGTCTACGGTTAATGCTGATGGTGGTTGTGTGGTGGCTGTGGTTTTGTGATGGAGTGTGCTGATGGTGGTTTTGAGGTGGTGATGGTGGTTGTGTAGTGATGCTGTGGTGGAGTGTGGTAATGGTGGTTTTTTGGTGGTGGTGATTGTGTGGTGGTGGTGATGGTGTGGTGGTGGTGATGGTGTGGTTGTGATGGCGTGGTTGTGTGGTGGGGTGGTGTGGTGTGGTGGTGGTGGTGATGGTGTGGTGGTGGTGATGGTGTGGTTGTGATGGCGTGGTTGTGTGGTGGGGTGGGGTGGTGTGGTGTGGTGTGGTGTGGTGGTGGTTGTGTAGTGGTGGTGTGGTGGAGTGTGGTAATGGTGGTTTTTTGGTGGTGGTGATTGTGTGGTGGTGGTGATGGTGTGGTGGTGGTGATGGTGTGGTGGTGATGGCGTGGCTGTGTGGTGGGGTGGGGTGGTGTGGTGTGGTGTGGTGTGGTGTGGTGGTTGTGTTTTGGTGGTTGTGCAGATTCTATGCTTGGAGTATATATAGGCATGGAATCTCGAGAAAAACAAAGGGAATGTGCACCTCTGACCATCCCCCCCAAAAAATGCTGCAACCTTATGACTAAGGGTAAGTAACTTTGTTCAGATATACACAAATACAGTTACATAGATTATCATACATAACATATGTACAGAGAACCTAAGATTACCCCCAAAAAAGTCAGACAAAGTGACTTATTTCCATTGGGGTCCTTTAAGGAGAGTGTCATTCCTTGTCCAGTAAGCTTTTTCACTCTGAAATGTGTTATTTATCAGTTCACGAAAGATAATTCTACAACACGAACTTCACTGCACATCATTTAAAAGAGACCAGAAGGTACAGATCCTACCAAGCCTGGGAAACAAACCATGCTCGTTACAACCATTCAATAGAAAAAAAATAGAGCCAGGAATAAGAAAATTAGCAGGTAATGACAAAAATTCTCTACCACCTTGTTGGAATGGAGGCACATTCAGTGGCCCTCACTCCAGAACAACAGATATTAATGCCAACAAATAAAGCCCCCAACAAACAAGCAATACGACATCATTACTATTTGCAAATATACAGGATTCAAAGCTCCCTTAAACAATGAGATATGGATACCATGGTACAACTTTAGATGGACAGAAAGTACGGGCAACAAGGGGGTGTTGGCTTGTATGTCACATAGTCGCTCATTTGCTCAGAATTACTAAACACCACAAATAATATAGCTGAAGTTTTGGCAGGAAAGATCGAGAACCATAACCTAGTCACAATGCTTGTATATAAGCCACCTGATGCAACTTTCCAACAGTTCAAGGAACAGCTTAAGGAAAATTGATTACTGTCTGGAAAGCCATTCAACCCCAGCACCAAGACAGTAATAGGTTTAGTAGAAAAATAGAAATGAGCAGGAAGGGTAAAGAGAAAGGAGAGTCTTTCAATCTTTATTATGCTAATTGCCGTAGTGCTAGGAATAAGATGGACGAGTTGAGATTAGTTGCTAGTGTAGGTAACATTGATGTATTTGCCTTAACTGAGACGTAGTTTAATTCAAAAAGTCGGGACATGCCTGCGGAATGTCATATTCAGGGTTTTAAATTGTTCCAAGAAGATAGAAGTATTGGGAGGGGGGGTGGGGCGGCATTGTATGTCCGAGATCGCTTGAACTGTTGCATAAAAACGGGTATTAAGTCTGAAGTAACACATACAGAGTCTGTTTGGATAGAATTTTCAGAGGGGCATGAAAAACTGATTTTAGGAGTGATATACCGTCCCCTAAACTTAGATAGGGACCAAGGGAAACTACTATGGGAGGAAATTGTTAAGGCCACAAGGCACGATGATTGGAATTTCTTGACTGGGAATTTAGAATCATACGACTTCTTAGAAGTATTTCAGGATTGTTTTTTGAAGCAGTTTGTGACAGAACCTACAAGGGGAAATAACCTGCTTGACTTAGTTCTGGCAAACAATGAATCCCTTGTTAATAATTTAGAAATTTCAGAGGAACTGGGTGCTACCGACCACAAATCAATTACATTTAGCATTGAATGGAAGTACGATATTAGCGATAACTCAGTAACAGTCCCAGATTTTCGCTTAGCAGATTACGATGGGCTTAGAGAACACTTATCATCTGTTGACTGGGGTAACGAAGAGAGCTATCAATATGACAGTTTTCTGAACACTATACATGCTGTTCAAAGAGCGTTTATCCCATATAAAGAAATTAGATCAAATAGAAATGACCCAAAATGGATGAATAATAGGCTCAAATATCTACTAGGGCATAAGAAAGGAATTTATAGGCGTATCAAAAGAGGTGAGGGTCATCTTATGAATCAGTATATTGACATTAAGAGGGACATTAAAAAGGGGATAAGAAAAGCTAAAAGGGACTATGAAATTAAAGTTGCTAGGGATTCTAAAACTAACCCAAAAAGTTTTTTCCAGGTCTATAGAACAAAAGTTAGAGATAAGATAGGTCCCCTTAAAAATAACTATGGGCACCTTACTGACAAAGAGAATGAAATGTGCTTGATTTTAAATAATTATTTTCTCTCAGTTTTTACACAGGAAGACACTAACAATATTCCAGTAATTAATTTTTACAGTGGGCTAGAAGAAGATAAATTATGTAACATCACAGTCACTAGTGAAATGGTTGTGAAGCAGATAGACAGACTGAAGCAAAATAAGTCGCCGGGTCCTGATGAGGTTTTTTCAAGGGTTCTAAAGGAATGCAAAATGGAAGTCTGTGAACCATTAACTAATATTTTTAATTTATCTCTTCAAACAGGTGCAGTGTCTGATATGTGGAAGATGGCTAATGTAACTCCTATTTTTAAAACAGGGGACAAGTCGTTACCGTCAAATTACTGCCCAATAAGCCTGACCTCAATTGTAGGCAAATTACTAGAGTCAATTATAGCTGAGATTATAAGAAACCATCTCAATAAGCATAGCTTGATTAATGATACTCAGCATGGATTCACAAGAGGCCGGTCTTGTCTAACTAATTTATTAACTTTCTTCAGTAAAGCTTTTGAGGCTGTTGACCACAATAAAGAATTTGATATTATTTACTTAAATTTTAGTAAGGCTTTTGATAGAGTTCCGCACCATAGACTGTTAAAGAAAGTGGCAGCTCATGGCATTGGGGGAAAAGTGCTCTCGTGGATCGAGTCATGGCTCACTGACAGGAAGCAGAGTGTCCATAAATGGGGTTAAATCCGAGTGGGGATCTGTAACAAGTGGCGTTCCACAGGGATCAGTCTTGGGCCCGTTGTTGTTTATAATATATATCAATGATCTTGATGAGGGAATTACTAGTGATATGAGCAAATTCGCCG
This sequence comes from Cherax quadricarinatus, assembly GCF_038502225.1. Taxonomy (NCBI): domain Eukaryota; kingdom Metazoa; phylum Arthropoda; class Malacostraca; order Decapoda; family Parastacidae; genus Cherax; species Cherax quadricarinatus. The sequence goes on along the minus strand of NC_091330.1, from coordinate 26,228,622 downwards.
ATGACACAAAGATAGGTAGGATAATTGATTCAAAAGTAGATGTTATGGAACTTCAGGAGGATTTAAACAAACTCTATTCTTGGTCAGAAAAGTGGCAGATGCAGTTCAATGTAGATAAATGCAAGGTTCTGAAGCTTGGGAGTGCCCATAACCCTAGTACTTATAAGTTAAATGATGTAGAACTTAGCCATACAGATTGCGAAAAGGACTTGGGGGTTATGGTGAGCAGCAACCTTAAACCAAGACAGCAATGCCTAAGCGTACGTAATAAGGCAAATAGATTACTGGGATTTATATCAAGAAGTGTAAGCAACAGAAGTCCAGAGGTCATACTGCAGCTTTATACATCATTAGTAAGGCCTCACCTAGATTATGCAGCTCAGTTCTGGTCTCCGTATTACAAAATGGACATAAATTCGTTAGAAAACATTCAGCGTAGGATGACTAAATTAATACATAGCATTAGAAATCTTCCTTATGAAGAAAGATTGAAGACTCTTAAGTTACATTCACTTGTTAGACGAAGAATGAGGGGAGACCTGATCGAAGTGTATAAGTGGAAGATAGGTATTAATAAAGGGGATATTAATAAGGTCTTGAGGATCTCTCCAAGAGAGAACCCGCAGTAATGGATTTAAATTAGATAAGTTTAGATTTAGAAAGGACATAGGAAAGTATTGGTTTGGAAATAGGGTAGTTGATGAGTGGAACAGTCTACCTAGTTGGGTTATTGAGGCTAGGACTTTGGGTAGTTTCAAATCTAGGTTGGATAAGTACATGAGTGGGAGGGGTTGGATTTGAGTGGGACTTTCACATCAGAGCTTATTTCTTGGGTGGCATTGAAAATTGGGTTGGGCAAATGTTTTGTTAGTGGGATGAATTGTAAAGGACCTGCCTAGTATGGGCCAGCAGGCCTCCTGCAGTGTTCCTCCTTTCTTATGTTCTTATGTTTGTTGCTGGTGATTTCAATTTAAAACATTTAAAATGGAATAATATAGCAGATGGTGAAGTAGCAGAGATAACTCCAGGAAGAGCTAGTTGAATCTCTGCAACGAATTCACATTAAACCAGCAAACAGTGGAGCCAACGAGACTAAAAAATACACTTGACCTTATTTTCACAAATAATGACGACCTGGTACGAAATATAGCAATATCAAAACAATTAATTCGGATCACAGCCTAATAGAAGTTGCGACTTGTATGTACAGGGTCCTGGGCAGTGAAAATGCGATCAGTTATATGGATTTATTTTATTAACACATCTGCCGTTTCCCACCTAGGCAGGGTGATCCGAGAAAGAAGAAACACTTTCATCATTCACTCCATCACTGTCTTGCCAGAGGCGCACCTACACTACTGTTAAAAAACTGTAGCATCAACATCCCTCTTTCAGAGTGCAGGCACTATACCTCTCACCTCAAGGACTCAAGTCTGGTTTGCCAGTTTCCCTGAATCCCTTCATAAATGATACTTTACCACACTCCAACAGCATGTCGAGTCAAAATTACATTTGTCTCCACTCGCTCCTAACACACTCATGCTTGCTGGAAGTCCAAACCCCTCACACACACAAAACCTCCTTTACAATCTCCCTCCAACATTTCCTCGGCTGACCCCTACCCAGCCTTCCTTCCACTACAGATTTATACACTCTCCAATTCATTCTATTTTGCTCCAACCTCTCTAAATATCTGAACCACCTCAAAAAAAAAAGCCTTCTCAGCCCTTTGGGTAATACTTTTAGTAACCCTGCACCTCCTAATTTCTAAGCTACGGAATCTCTGCATTATATTCACGCTATACATTGCCCTCAGACACGACATCTCCACTGCCTCCAGCCCTCTCCTGGTTGCAACATTCACCACCCATGCTTCACACCCATATAAGAGCATTGGTATAATTATACTCTCATACATTCCCCTCTTTGCTTCCAAGGATAACGTTCATTGTCTCCACAGACTCTTAGTGCACCACTCACCTTTTTCTGATCATCAATTCTATGATTCACCTCATCTTTCATAGATCCATCTGCTGACAAGTCCACTCCCAAATATCTGAATACATCCACTTCCTCCATACTCCTTCCCTCCAATCTGATATCCAGTCTTTCATTACTTTATTTTTTTGTTATCTTTATCTTTCCTATGTTCACTTTTAATTTCCTTCTTTCTCATACCCTACCAGATTCATCGCTTTTCTGGCACTTGAGGTATGCTCAGGGCACATTCCCCTTAGAAAAACGATGAAAAGATTTAAACTAGAAAAAGACGCTCCCTTTACAGGCGAAGGCAAAGAATCACAGAGTTTCCCAAAGAAGCCAATCTATCTTGAATATGGCTAGAGAAGTAGAAAATAGTGAACATTAGTTAATATTTCATACAGGATCCGAGAGATAGAAAGAACTTAAAGCAACAAATGAAATTGAAACCCTAAATATTTTTTTGGTATGCGAAATCTAGGGGGTAAAAAACCACATCCAGTATTGGGTCCTTGATTAAACGACGTGGGACTTAAACCGATGACAGCAAAGAAATGAGTGAGATACTGAGGTCTCAACATGACTCGGCTTTTAGTGAGCCGTTAATCAGTCTAAGGGTCGACACTCAAAAAAAATTTTATGACCGAGACTCAAAATTTTGTCAATATCTCCAGAATTTCTGACATAACCCTGGACTCTGAAAAAACAGTTGACAACATGCCCACGCACTCTGCCCCAGGCCCAGACATGTGAAACTCCGTGTTCATCAAGAACTGCAAGAAACCCCCTTCACGTGCCTTAAGTATTCTATAGAGAGGAAGCCTAGATACAGGGGCCATTTCAGTCACTAACAACAATGGATATAACCCCACTACACAAAGGTGGCAGTAAGACAATAGCAAAGAATTTTTGACGATAGCACTAACGTTCCACATCATAAAAATCTTTGAAAGGATTCTAAAAAAAGAATCGTCAACTACTTGGATACCCAACAGTTACCAACCCAGGGCAGGATGGGTTTAGAGCAGGTCGCTCCTGCCTCTCACAACTACTGGACCACTATGATATGGTCTTGGATGCACTGGAGGACAAACAGAATGCAGATGTAGTAGACACAGACTTTGCGAAATCTTTCGATAACTGCGATCTTCTGTAATGGTGCACACAATTCGTGATAAAGGAGAAACTAGAAAAAATGGGTAAATGGATGTTTAACTTTCTAACCAACAGAAGACAAAGAGTCATAGTAAACAGAGTTAAGTCAGAGGCTGCCACAGTGACTAGCTCTGTGTCACAACGTAATATATATTTGACACAATTTGTGCTATTGTCAATCTGTGCCGGAACTACAGTAGTGATATTTATAAGTGTCAGGCTGTATGTAGGAGTTGTGTAGAGTACTTTGTAGGGATGTACCAAAGTATCGGTATCGGTATCATCGGATATCGGCCATTTTTACGGTATCGGTGAGAAACCTGCCGATACTTATTACAGTATTAACATTACAGTAACACTATACCTCACGATTGTGAGTTACTCATACACACACACACACACACACACACACACACACACACACACACACACACACACACACACACACACACTGTTACAAAAAACGCGATTCTAAAAGCTTAGAGATCTCCAGTGAATACTAGAAAGGACTGCCCTTCTAGCATCCAGCCTGTTACTGGGTTTTCGTAACAATTAGTCAGTATCCTTGTCCAATTATCCATTAAAATTCAGTATTATTCAATAGTGCTTCAGGATTACAACTGGTAGGCTACTAACTAGAGAAATTAAAATTTAATAAATTTATTAAGTCTAGAGGTATATTATCAAATTAAATTAAATTAAATTAATCACAATAATCAAAATAATATCAATCTCTCTCGTATACCAAAGTATTGTGCTGAAATCACATATCACATTTATAATTCTTAAGTACCGTCTGGTACATTAACATTTAATAAGATATTACAAATATGTACAAGTAAGTATGTATGCGTGTAAGTGCTCCAAGTAGTTCGTTATGTCTCACGACTCAACTAGACTTAAACAAGTGACTGACAAGGTCCTCACATAAACTAACTTCTTGACCGACTGGCAACCAGAACAGTCTGCTTGAACAACAAAAAGAATGCTAAACCCAATAGCAATACAACAAGCAACTGCGACACAGAATCAGGAACAAGGAGATAATATAACGACACTAAGTAGGGACCATCTGCAGATCCTCCACAAAAGTTACAAAACTCCCATACTACTGAATCTACGTTCAGCATAAGAAAATACCCGACTGTGACAATACACAGAAACCAGTACAAATTAAGTCAGAAGCTATAGTTCAGGACCTGAGATGCTCAGAGTGTCTATGTGACACACAACCTCAGTGCAATGTCGAAAATCACAAAGTCTATACAAGGTTCTGTGAACAGAGTTCTACAGAACTAACAAGAATAATGAGACAGACAATCTGTCCAACCTCCAAGCGAGTCTAGAGCAGACTGAATACTTCAGATGAGGTGAGGACCCCCCCTCCCCTCGATCACGTGATAGCCTCCGTGGACAGCAGTCGCCCAGCAAGAAGCCGGCAATATAACGAGCAAACAGCGATAATTACAGTAGTTAGACAATCAAGACTTGAACTGAGCACATAATATGTTACATCCTACCTAACAAAGGAAACTACATCAAATAACAATATAAAGCAATACATTTACGATTTAGCTATTATCGCAAATATAAGCAATATAAAATTAAATGAAAAAGTAATTATATATATACATAATAATCATTGCAAACATTCAGGGGTTGCAACACACACACACACACACACACACACACACACACTATTGACAAGAACCTTTGACAACCAGTAACTAACAACAGGCCAAGTAATGAGTAATAACATTAGTATCTCAGAGAAATAAAGTTATTTAATATTTAACCTTCTTGTGTTATTTAATAACCATTGTGCACTAAACATTACCTTATATATTCAACATCGTCATTATAATGCTAAAAATAAAAAAAAATATATAGGAAAAGTATTGCAAAAAATTTTGGTATCGTCCCATCCTAAATGGTACACAATACCGAAGGATAGTAGGTATTGTATACCTAGTAGGATAGTAGATAATGTATACCTAGAAGGATAGTAGGTATTGTATACCTAGTAGGATAGTAGGTATTGTATACCTAGTAGGATAGTAGGTATTGTATACCTAGAAGGATAGTAGGTATTGTATACCTAGTAGGATAGTAGGTATTGTATACCTAGAAGGATAGTAGGTATTGTATACCTAGTAGGATAGTAGGTATTGTATACCTAGTAGGATAGTAGGTATTGTATACCTAGAAGGATAGGTATTGTATACCTAGTAGGATAGTAGGTATTGTATACCTAGTAGGATAGTAGGTATTGTATACCTAGTAGGATAGTAGGTATTGTATACCTAGAAGGATAGTAGGTATTGTATACCTAGAAGGATAGTAGGTAAGACTGTTTCAGACTATGGAACAGAACTCTTCTCCAGGCTGAGGGACTGACAACCTCAAATCTACGACTTCAAGGGTGATGGACTGATTACATCGTCTTCACATCTCTACTGTTCCTGCCTACTTTCTGTACTCGACTGAAGAAGCCTACTGTGTAGGCGAAACGTTTCGGAATAAAGTTGCCTTACTGTTGCCCATGTGTCTTACCTACCATTGTCCCATCCCTAATATTTTCTTTAAAGTATTTTGCAGACAAAGTATCATGCAGAAAACCATAAGTAAACTTTGCCAGATGGATAATTGTCATACCTTGTGTCATTATGTGGTGGAATACCTTGTGCCATTATGTGGTGGAATGCCTTGTGCCATTATGTGGTGGAATACCTTGTGTCATTATGTGGTGGAATACCTTGAGTCATTATGTGGTGGAATACCTTGTGTCACTATATGGTGGAATACCTTGTGCCATTATGTGGTGGAATACCTTGTGTCATTATGTGGTGGAATACCTTGTGTCATTATGTGGTGGAATACCTTGTGTCATTATGTGGTGGAATACCATGTGCCATTATGTGGTGGAATACCTTGTGTCATTATGTGGTGGAATACCTTGTGTCATTATGTGGTGGAATACCTTGTGTCATTATGTGGTGGAATACCTTGTGTCATTATGTGGTGGAATACCTTGTGTCATTATGTGGTGGAATACCTTGTGCCATTATGTGGTGGAATACCTTGTGCCATTATGTGGTGGAATACCTTGTGCCATTATGTGGTGGAATACCTTGTGCCATTATGTGGTGGAATACCTTGTGCCATTATGTGGTGGAATGCCTTGTGCCATTATGTGGTGGAATACCTTGTGTCATTATGTGGTGGAATGCCTTGTGCCATTATGTGGTGGAATACCTTGTGCCATTATGTGGTGGAATACCTTGTGCCATTATGTGGTGGAATGCCTTGTGCCATTATGTGGTGGAATACCTTGTGTCATTATGTGGTGGAATACCTTGTGCCATTATGTGGTGGAATACCTTGTCATTATGTGGTGGAATACTTTGTGCCATTATGTGGTGGAATACCTTGTGCCATTATGTGGTGGAATACCTTGTACCATTATGTGGTGGAATACCTTGTGCCATTATGTGGTGGAATACCTTATGCCATTATGTGGTGGAATACCTTGTGCCATTATGTGGTGGAATACATTGGGCCATTATGTGGTGGAATGCCTTGTGCCATTATGTGGTGGAATACCTTGTCATTATGTGGTGGAATACCTTGTGCCATTATGTGGTGGAATACCATGTCATTATGTGGTGGAATGCCTTGTGCCATTATGTGGTGGAATACCTTGTGTCATTATGTGGTGGAATACCTTGTGCCATTATGTGGTGGAATACCTTGTCATTATGTGGTGGAATACCTTGTGCCATTATGTGGTGGAATACCTTGTGCCATTATGTGGTGGAATACCTTGTGCCATTATGTGGTGAAATACCTTGTGCCATTATGTGGTGGAATACCTTATGCCATTATGTTGTGGAATACCTTGTGCCATTATGTGGTGGAATACCTTGTGCCATTATGTGGTGGAATGCCTTGTGCCATTATGTGGTGGAATACCTTGTCATTATGTGGTGGAATACCTTGTGCCATTAGGTGGTGGAATACCATGTCATTATGTGGTGAAATACCTTGTGCCATTATGTGGTGGAATGCCTTGTGCCATTATGTGGTGGAATACCTTGTGTCATTATGTGGTGGAATACCTTGTGCCATTATGTGGTGGAATACCTTGTCATTATGTGGTGGAATACCTTGTGCCATTATGTGGTGGAATACCTTATGCCATTATGTGGTGGAATGCCTTGTGCCATTATGTGGTGGAATACCTTGTGTCATTATGTGGTGGAATACCTTGTGTCATTATGTGGTGGAATACCTTGTGTCATTATGTGGTGGAATACCTTGTGTCATTATGTGGTGGAATACCTTGTGCCATTATGTGGTGGAATACCTTGTGTCATTATGTGGTGGAATACCTTGTGTCATTATGTGGTGGAATACCTTGTGTCATTATGTGGTGGAATACCTTGTGTCATTATGTGGTGGAATACCTTGTGCCATTATGTGGTGGAATACCTTGTGCCATTATGTGGTGGAATACCTTGTGTCATTATGTGGTGGAATATCTTGTGTCATTATGTGGTGGAATACCTTGTGTCATTATGTGGTGGAATACCTTGTGCCATTATGTGGTGGAATACCTTGTGCCATTATGTGGTGGAATACCTTGTGTCATTATGTGGTGGAATACCTTGTGCCATTATGTGGTGGAATACCTTGTGCCATTATGTGGTGGAATACCTTGTGTCATTATGTGGTGGAATACCTTGTGCCATTATGTGGTGGAATACCTTGTGCCATTATGTGGTGGAATACCTTGTACCATTATGTGGTGGAATACCTTGTGCCATTATGTGGTGGAATACCTTGTGCCATTATGTGGTGGAATACCTTGTGCCATTATGTGGTGGAATACCTTGTGTCATTATGTGGTGGAATACCTTGTGCCATTATGTGGTGGAATACCTTGTGCCATTATGTGGTGGAATACCTTGTGTCATTATGTGGTGGAATACCTTGTGCCATTATGTGGTGGAATACCTTGTGCCATTATGTGGTGGAATACCTTGTACCATTATGTGGTGGAATACCTTGTGCCATTATGTGGTGGAATACCTTGTGCCATTATGTGGTGGAATACCTTGTGCCATTATGTGGTGGAATACCTTGTGTCATTATGTGGTGGAATATCTTGTGTCATTATGTGGTGGAATACCTTGTGTCATTATGTGGTGGAATACCTTGTGCCATTATGTGGTGGAATACCTTGTGCCATTATGTGGTGGAATACCTTGTGTCATTATGTGGTGGAATACCTTGTGCCATTATGTGGTGGAATACCTTGTGCCATTATGTGGTGGAATACCTTGTGTCATTATGTGGTGGAATACCTTGTGCCATTATGTGGTGGAATACCTTGTGCCATTATGTGGTGGAATACCTTGTACCATTATGTGGTGGAATACCTTGTGCCATTATGTGGTGGAATACCTTGTGCCATTATGTGGTGGAATGCCACAAAACTAATGAACAGAGACAACTCACTCAGAAATGTTCAAGAAATGTCGAAGTATTTTATCCACACTGGTATATTACAGACCATTCTGGAGAAATACCCTGACTTTGCCTATTGTAAATAATTCATAGGTTGTTTAAATTCACGCATATCTTGCTAAAATATAAGGTATCATAAATAATTGACAAACTCATATAAGTTATTCTGTAATATATCTGTGATTTAATTCATGTCTGCACAAATAACTCATCACGATTGTAACCAGTTATAACATATAGTTCATTGACACTCTAATTTGTTCAGCTATCAGAATTTTGCGACCCAGTCCCTGGACCTATTATGTACCTCTGTAATATTTTGACTACCACCCACACCATGGGTGTGGAGTGACTACCACCCACACCATGGGTGTGGAGTGACTACCACCTACACCATGGGTGTGGTGTGACTACCACCCACACCATGTGTGTGGTGTGACTACCACCCACACCATGGGTATGAGGTACATAATAGAGTAAGTAGGTAAGTAAGTAAGTTTATTCAGGTATACACAAATACAGTTACATAGAATTATCATACATAGCAGCATGTGTGTAGAGAACCTGGGATAACACAAAAAAGTCAGACAGAGTGACTCACATTCACGTCGATCGTTGATTATTATACTAACATTCCTGTAGATTACTGTACTAACATTCCTGTAGATTACTGTACTAACATTCCTGTAGATTACTGTACTAACATTCCTGTAGATTACTGTACTAACATTCCTGTAGATTACTGTACTAACATTCCTGTAGATTACTGTACTAACATTTATGTAGATTTCTGTACTAACATTTATGTAGATTACTGTACTAACATTTATGTAGATTTCTGTACTAACATTTATGTAGATTACTGTACTAACATTTATGTAGATTACTGTACTAACATTTATGTAGATTACTGTACTAACATTTATGTAGATTACTGTACTAACATTTATGTAGATTACTGTACTAACACACACGTACTGTACTAACACACACGTACTGTACTAACACACACGTACTGTACTAACACACACGTACTGTACTAACACACACGTACTGTACTAACACACACGTACTGTACTAACACACACGTACTGTACTAACACACACGTACTGTACTAACACACACGTACTGTACTAACACACACGTACTGTACTAACACACACGTACTGTACTAACACACACGTACTGTACTAACACACACGTACTGTACTAACACACACGTACTGTACTAACACACACGTACTGTACTAACACACACGTACTGTACACACCCACGTACTGTACTAACACACACGTACTGTACTAACACACACGTACTGTACTAACACACACGTACTGTACTAACACACACGTACTGTACTAACACACACGTACTGTACTAACACACACGTACTGTACTAACACACACGTACTGTACTAACACACACGTACTGTACTAACACACACGTACTGTACTATAACACACACGTACTGTACTAACACACACGTACTGTACTAACACACACGTACTGTACTAACACACACGTACTGTACTAACACACACGTACTGTACTAACACACACGTACTGTACTAACACACACGTACTGTACTAACACACACGTACTGTACTAACACACACGTACTGTACTAACACACACGTACTGTACTAACACACACGTACTGTACTAACACACACGTACTGTACTAACACACACGTACTGTACTAACACACACGTACTGTACTAACACACACGTACTGCACTAACACACACGTACTGTACTAACACACACGTACTGTACTAACACACACGTACTGTACTAACACACACGTACTGTACTAACACACACGTACTGTACTAACACACACGTACTGTACTAACACACACGTACTGTACTAACACACACGTACTGTACTAACACACACGTACTGTACTAACACACACGTACTGTACTAACACACACGTACTGTACTAACACACACGTACTGTACTAACACACACGTACTGTACTAACACACACCTACTGTACTAACACACACGTACTGTACTAACACACACGTACTGTACTAACACACACGTACTGTACTAACACACACGTACTGTACTAACACACACGTACTGTACTAACACACACGTACTGTACTAACACACACCTACTGTACTAACACACACGTACTGTACTAACACACACGTACTGTACTAACACACACGTACTGTACTAACACACACGTACTGTACTAACACACACGTACTGTACTAACACACACGTACTGTACTAACACACACGTACTGTACTAACACACACGTACTGTACTAACAAACACGTACTAACACACACGTACTGTACTAACACACACGTACTGTACTAACACACACGTACTGTACTAACACACACCTACTGTACTAACACACACCTACTGTACTAACACACACGTACTGTACTAACACACACGTACTGTACTAACACACACGTACTGTACTAACACACACGTACTGTACTAACACACACGTACTGTACTAACACACACGTACTGTACTAACACACACGTACTGTACTAAAACACACGTACTGTACTAACACACACGTACTGTACTAACACACACGTACTGTACTAACACACACGTACTGTACTAACACACACGTACTGTACTAACACACACGTACTGTACTAACACACACGTACTGTACTAACACACACGTACTGTACTAACACACACGTACTGTACTAACACACACGTACTGTACTAACACACACGTACTGTACTAACACACACGTACTGTACTAACACGCACCTACTGTACTAACACACACGTACTGTACTAACACACACGTACTGTACTAACACACACGTACTGTACTAACACACACGTACTGTACTAACACACACGTACTGTACTAACACACACGTACTGTACTAACACACACGTACTGTACTAACACACACACGTACTGTACTAACACGCACCTAATGTACTAACACACACGTACTGTACTAACACACACGTACTGTACTAACACACACGTACTGTACTAACACGCACATACTGTACTAACACACACGTACTGTACTAACACACACCAACTGTACTAACACACACCTACTGTACTAACACACACCTACTGTACACACACGTACTGTACTAACACACACGTACTGTACTAACACACACGTACTGTACTAACACACACGTACTGTACTAACACACACGTACTGTACTAACACACACGTACTGTACTAACACACAGGTACTGTACTAACACACACGTACTGTACTAACACACACCTACTGTACTAACACACACGTACTGTACTAACACACACGTACTGTACTAACACACACGTACTGTACTAACACACACGTACTGTACTAACACACACGTACTGTACTAACACACACGTACTGTACTAACACACACGTACTGTACTAACACACACCTACTGTACTAACACACACGTACTGTACTAACACACACGTACTGTACTAACACACACGTACTGTACTAACACACACGTACTGTACTAACACACACGTACTGTACTAACACGCTGTACTAACCCCCACCTACTGTACTAACACACACGTACTGTACTAACACACACGTACTGTACTAACACACACGTACTGTACTAACACGCACCTACTGTACTAACACACACGTACTGTACTAACACGCACTAACACACACGTACTGTCCTAACACACACGTACTGTACTAACACACACGTACTGTACTAACACACACGTACTGTACTAACACACACGTACTGTACTAACACACTAACACACACGTACTGTACTAACACACACGTACTGTACTAACACACACGTACTGTACTAACACACACGTACTGTACTAACACACACGTACTGTACTAACACACACGTACTGTACTAACACACACGTACTGTACTAACACACACGTACTGTACTAACACACACGTACTGTACTCACACACACGTACTGTACTAACACACACGTACTGTACTAACACACACGTACTGTACTAACACACACGTACTGTACTACTGTACTAACACACACGTACTACTAACACACACGTACTGTACACACACGTACTGTACTAACACACACGTACTGTACTAACACACACGTACTGTACTAACACACACGTACTGTACTAACACACACGTACTGTACTAACACACACGTACTGTACTAACACACACGTACTGTACTAACACACACGTACTGTACTAACACACACGTACTGTACTAACACACACGTACTGTACTAACACACACGTACTGTACTAACACACACGTACTGTACTAACACACACGTACTGTACTAACACACACGTACTGTACTAACACACACGTACTGTACTAACACACACGTACTGTACTAACACACACGTACTGTACTAACACACACGTACTGTACTAACACACACGTACTGTACTAACACACACGTACTGTACTAACACACACGTACTGTACTAACACACACGTACTGTACTAACACACACGTACTGTACTAACACACACGTACTGTACTAACACACACGTACTGTACTAACACACACGTACTGTACTAACACACACGTACTGTACTAACACACACGTACTGTACTAACACACACGTACTGTACTAACACACACGTACTGTACTAACACACACGTACTGTACTAACACACACGTACTGTACTAACACACACTAACACACACGTACTGTACTAACACACACGTACTGTACTAACACACACGTACTGTACTAACACACACGTACTGTACTAACACACACGTACTGTACTAACACACACTAACACACACGTACTGTACTAACACACACGTACTGTACTAACACACACGTACTGTACTAACACACACGTACTGTACTAACACACACGTACTGTACTAACACACACGTACTGTACTAACACACACGTACTGTACTAACACACACGTACTGTACTAACACACACCTACTGTACTAACACACACGTACTGTACTAACACACACGTACTGTACTAACACACACGTACTGTACTAACACACACGTACTGTACTAACACACACGTACTGTACTAACACACACGTACTGTACTAACACACACGTACTGTACTAACACACACCTACTGTACTAACACACACGTACTGTACTAACACACACCTACTGTACTAACACACACGTACTGTACTAACACACACGTACTGTACTAACACACACGTACTGTACTAACACACACGTACTGTACTAACACACACGTACTGTACTAACACACACGTACTGTACTAACACACACGTACTGTACTAACACACACCTACTGTACTAACACACACCTACTGTACTAACACACACGTACTGTACTAACACACACGTACTGTACTAACACACACGTACTGTACTAACACACACGTACTGTACTAACACACACGTACTGTACTAACACACACGTACTGTACTAACACACACGTACTGTACTAACACACACGTACTGTACTAACACACACGTACTAACACACACGTACTGTACTAACACACACGTACTGTACTAACACACACGTACTGTACTAACACACACGTACTGTACTAACACGCACCTACTAACACACACGTACTGTACTAACACACACGTACTGTACTAACACACACGTACTGTACTAACACACATACTGTACTAACACACACGTACTGTACTAACACACACGTACTGTACTAACACACACGTACTGTACTAACACACACGTACTGTACTAACACACACGTACTGTACTAACACACACGTACTGTACTAACACACACGTACTGTACTAACACACACGTACTGTACTAACACACACGTACTGTACTAACACACACGTACTGTACTAACACACACGTACTGTACTAACACACACGTACTGTACTAACACACACGTACTGTACTAACACACACGTACTGTACTAACACACACGTACTGTACTAACACACACGTACTGTACTAACACACACGTACTGTACTAACACACACGTACTGTACTAACACACACGTACTGTACTAACACACACGTACTGTACTAACACACACGTACTGTACTAACACACACGTACTGTACTAACACACACGTACTGTACTAACACACACGTACTGTACTAACACACACGTACTGTACTAACACACACGTACTGTACTAACACACACGTACTGTACTAACACACACGTACTGTACTAACACACACGTACTGTACTAACACACACGTACTGTACTGTACTAACACACACGTACTGTACTAACACACACGTACTGTAACACACACGTACTGTACTAACACACACGTACTGTACTACACGCACCTACTGTACTAACACACACGTACTGTACTAACACACACGTACTGTACTAACACACACGTACTGTACTAACACACACGTACTGTACTAACACACACGTACTGTGCTAACACACACGTACTGTACTAACACACACTAACACAAACGTACTGTACTAACACACACGAACTGTACTAACACACACGTACTGTACTAACACACACGTACTGTACTAACACACACGTACTGTACTAACACACACGTACTGTACTAACACACACGTACTGTACTAACACACACGTACTGTACTAACACACACGTACTGTACTAACACACACGTACTGTACTAACACACACGTACTGTACTAACACACACGTACTGTACTAACACACACGTACTGTACTAACACACACGTACTGTACTAACACACACGTACTGTACTAACACACACGTACTGTACTAACACACGTACTGTACTAACACACACGTACTGTACTAACACACACGTACTAACACACACGTACTGTACTAACACACACGTACTGTACTAACACACACGTACTGTACTAACACACACGTACTGTACTAACACACACGTACTGTACTAACACACACGTACTGTACTAACACACACGTACTGTACTAACACACACGTACTGTACTAACACACACGTACTGTACTAACACACACGTACTGTACTAACACACACGTACTGTACTAACACACACGTACTGTACTAACACACACGTACTGTACTAACACACACGTACTGTACTAACACACACGTACTGTACTAACACACACGTACTGTACTAACACACACGTACTGTACTAACACACACGTACTGTACTAACACACACGTACTGTACTAACACACACGTACTGTACTAACACACACGTACTGTACTAACACACACGTACTGTACTAACACACACGTACTGTACTAACACACACGTACTGTACTAACACACACGTACTGTACTAACACACACGTACTGTACTAACACACACGTACTGTACTAACACACACGTACTGTACTAACACACACGTACTGTACTAACACGCACGTACTGTACTAACACACACGTACTGTACTAACACACACGTACTGTACTAACACACACGTACTGTACTAACACACACGTACTGTACTAACACACACGTACTGTACTAACACACACGTACTGTACTAACACACACGTACTGTACTAACACACACCTACTGTACTAACACACACGTACTGTACTAACACACACGTACTGTACTAACACACACGTACTGTACTAACACACACGTACTGTACTAACACACACGTACTGTACTAACACACACGTACTGTACTAACACACACGTACTGTACTAACACACACGTACTGTACTAACACACACGTACTGTACTAACACGCACGTACTGTACTAACACACACGTACTGTACTAACACACACGTACTGTACTAACACACACGTACTGTACTAACACACACGTACTGTACTAACACACACGTACTGTACTAACACACACGTACTGTACTAACACACACGTACTGTACTAACACACACGTACTGTACTAACACACACGTACTGTACTAACACACACGTACTGTACTAACACACACGTACTGTACTAACACACACGTACTGTACTAACACACACGTACTGTACTAACACACACGTACTGTACTAACACACACGTACTGTACTAACACACACGTACTGTACTAACACACACGTACTGTACTAACACACACGTACTGTACTAACACACACCTACTGTACTAACACACACGTACTGTACTAACACACACGTACTGTACTAACACACACGTACTGTACTAACACACACGTACTGTACTAACACACACGTACTGTACTAACACACACGTACTGTACTAACACACACGTACTGTACTAACACACACGTACTGTACTAACACACACGTACTGTACTAACACACACGTACTGTACTAACACACACGTACTGTACTAACACACACGTACTGTACTAACACACACGTACTGTACTAACACACACCTACTGTACTAACACACACGTACTGTACTAACACACACGTACTGTACTAACACACACGTACTAACACACACGTACTGTACTAACACACACGTACTGTACTAACACACACGTACTGTACTAACACACACGTACTGTACTAACACACACGTACTGCACTAACACACACGTACTGTACTAACACACACGTACTGTACTAACACACACGTACTGTACTAACACACACGTACTGTACTAACACACACGTACTGTACTAACACACACGTACTGTACTAACACACACGTACTGTACTAACACGCACCTACTGTACTAACACACACGTACTGTACTAACACACACGTACTGTACTAACACACACGTACTGTACTAACACACACGTACTGTACTAACACACACGTACTGTACTAACACACACGTACTGTACTAACACGCACGTACTGTACTAACACACACGTACTGTACTAACACACCCGTACTGTACTAACACACACGTACTGTACTAACACACACGTACTGTACTAACACACACTAACACACACGTACTGTACTAACACACACCTACTGTACTAACACACACGTACTGTACTAACACACACGTACTGTACTAACACACACGTACTGTACTAACACACACGTACTGTACTAACACGCACGTACTGTACTAACACACACCTACTGTACTAACACACACGTACTGTACTGTACTAACACACACGTACTGTACTAACACACACGTACTGTACTAACACACACGTACTGTACTAACACACACGTACTGTACTAACACACACGTACTGTACTAACACACACGTACTGTACTAACACACACGTACTGTACTAACACACACGTACTGTACTAACACACACGTACTGTACTAACACACACACGTACTGTACTACTACACACACGTACTGTACTAACACACACGTACTGTACTAACACACACGTACTGTACTAACACGCACTAACACACACGTACTGTACTAACACACACGTACTGTACTAACACACACGTACTGTACTAACACACACGTACTGTACTAACACACACGTACTGTACTAACACACACGTACTGTACTAACACACACGTACTGTACTAACACACACGTACTGTACTGTAACACACACGTACTGTACTAACACACACGTACTGTACTAACACACACGTACTGTAACACACACGTACTGTACTAACACACACGTACTGTACTAACACGCACGTACTGTACTAACACACACCTACTGTACTAACACACACGTACTGTACTAACACACACGTACTGTACTAACACACACGTACTGTACTAACACACACGTACTGTACTAACACACACGTACTGTACTAACACACACGTACTGTACTAACACACACGTACTGTACTAACACACACGTACTGTACTAACACACACGTACTGTACTAACACACACGTACTGTACTAACACACACGTACTGTACTAACACACACGTACTGTACTAACACACACGTACTGTACTAACACACACGTACTGTACTAACACACACGTACTGTACTAACACACACGTACTGTACTAACACACACGTACTGTACTAACACACACGTACTGTACTAACACACACGTACTGTACTAACACACACGTACTGTACTAACACACACGTACTGTACTAACACACACGTACTGTACTAACACACACGTACTGTACTAACACACACGTACTGTACTAACACACACGTACTGTACTAACACACACGTACTGTACTAACACACACGTACTGTACTAACACACACGTACTGTACTAACACACACGTACTGTACTAACACACACGTACTGTACTAACACACACGTACTGTACTAACACACACGTACTGTACTAACACACACGTACTGTACTAACACACACGTACTGTACTAACACACACGTACTGTACTAACACACACGTACTGTACTAACACACACGTACTGTACTAACACACACGTACTGTACTAACACACACGTACTGTACTAACACACGTACTGTACACGTACTGTACTGTAACACACACGTACTGTACTAACACACACGTACTGTACTAACACACACGTACTGTACTAACACACACGTACTGTACTAACACACACGTACTGTACTAACACACACGTACTGTACTAACACACACGTACTGTACTAACACACACGTACTGTACTAACACACACGTACTGTACTAACACACACGTACTGTACTAACACACACGTACTGTACTAACACACACGTACTGTACTAACACACACGTACTGTACTAACACACACGTACTGTACTAACACACACGTACTGTACTAACACACGTACGTACTGTACTAACACACACGTACTGTACTAACACACACGTACTGTACTAACACACACGTACTGTACTAACACACACGTACTGTACTAACACACACGTACTGTACTAACACACACGTACTGTACTAACACACACGTACTGTACTAACACACACGTACTGTACTAACACACACGTACTGTACTAACACACACGTACTGTACTAACACACACGTACTGTACTAACACACACGTACTGTACTAACACACACGTACTGTACTAACACACACGTACTGTACTAACACACACCTACTGTACTAACACACACGTACTGTACTAACACACACGTACCTGTACTAACACACACGTACTGTACTAACACACACGTACTGTACTAACACACACGTACTGTACTAACACACGTACTGTACTAACACACACGTACTGTACTAACACACACCGTACTGTACTAACACACACGTACTGTACTAACACACACGTACTGTACTAACACACACGTACTGTACTAACACACACGTACTGTACTAACACACACGTACTGTACTAACACACACGTACTGTACTAACACACACGTACTGTACTAACACACACGTACTGTACTAACACACACCTACTGTACTAACACACACGTACTGTACTAACACACACGTACTGTACTAACACACACGTACTGTACTAACACACACGTACTGTACTAACACACACGTACTGTACTAACACACACGTACTGTACTAACACACACGTACTGTACTAACACACACGTACTGTACTAACACACACGTACTGTACTAACACGCACGTACTGTACTAACACACACGTACTGTACTAACACACACGTACTTTACTAACACACACGTACTGTACTAACACACACGTACTGTACTAACACACACGTACTGTACTAACACACACGTGTACTAACACACACGTACTGTACTAACACACACGTACTGTACTAACACACACGTACTGTACTAACACACACGTACTGTACTAACACACACGTACTGTACGAACACACACGTACTGTAGGAACACACACGTACTG
Source organism: Cherax quadricarinatus (assembly GCF_038502225.1). Taxonomy (NCBI): domain Eukaryota; kingdom Metazoa; phylum Arthropoda; class Malacostraca; order Decapoda; family Parastacidae; genus Cherax; species Cherax quadricarinatus. The sequence continues at coordinate 26,208,286 of NC_091330.1, read as the reverse complement.
TACTAACACCCACTGGACTAACACACACGTACTGTACTAACACACACGTACTGTACTAACACACACGTACTGTACTAACACACACGTACTGTACTAACACACACGTACTGTACTAACACACACGTACTGTACTAACACACACGTACTGTACTAACACACACGTACTGTACTAACACACACGTACTGTACTAACACACACGTACTGTACTAACACACACGTACTGTACTAACACACACGTACTGTACTAACACACACGTACTGTACTAACACACACGTACTGTACTAACACACACGTACTGTACTAACACACACGTACTGTACTAACACACACGTACTGTACTAACACACACGTACTGTACTAACACACACGTACTGTACTAACACACACGTACTGTACTAACACACACGTACTGTACTAACACACACGTACTGTACTAACACACACGTACTGTACTAACACACACGTACTGTACTAACACACACGTACTGTACTAACACACACGTACTGTACTAACACACACGTACTGTACTAACACACACGTACTGTACTAACACACACGTACTGTACTAACACACACGTACTGTACTAACACACACGTACTGTACTAACACACACGTACTGTACTAACACACACGTACTGTACTAACACACACGTACTGTACTAACACACACGTACTGTACTAACACACACGTACTGTACTAACACACACGTACTGTACTAACACACACGTACTGTACTAACACACACGTACTGTACTAACACACACGTACTGTACTAACACACACGTACTGTACTAACACACACGTACTGTACTAACACACACGTACTGTACTAACACACACGTACTGTACTAACACACACGTACTGTACTAACACACACGTACTGTACTAACACACACGTACTGTACTAACACACACGTACTGTACTAACACACACGTACTGTACTAACACACACGTACTGTACTAACACACACGTACTGTACTAACACACACGTACTGTACTAACACACACGTACTGTACTAACACACCCGTACTGTACTAACACACACGTACTGTACTAACACACACGTACTGTACTAACACACACGTACTGTACTAACACACACGTACTGTACTAACACACACGTACTGTACTAACACACACGTACTGTACTAACACACACGTACTGTACTAACACACACGTACTGTACTAACACACACGTACTGTACTAACACACACGTACTGTACTAACACACACGTACTGTACTAACACACACGTACTGTACTAACACACACGTACTGTACTAACACACACGTACTGTACTAACACACACGTACTGTACTAACACACACGTACTGTACTAACACACACGTACTGTACTAACACACACGTACTGTACTAACACACACGTACTGTACTAACACACACGTACTGTACTAACACACACGTACTGTACTAACACACACGTACTGTACTAACACACACGTACTGTACTAACACACACGTACTGTACTAACACACACGTACTGTACTAACACACACGTACTGTACTAACACACACGTACTGTACTAACACACACGTACTGTACTAACACACGTACTGTACTAACACACACGTACTGTACTAACACACACGTACTGTACTAACACACACGTACTGTACTAACACACACGTACTGTACTAACACACACGTACTGTACTAACACGCACGTACTGTACTAACACACACCTACTGTACTAACACACACGTACTGTACTAACACACACGTACTGTACTAACACACACGTACTGTACTAACACACACGTACTGTACTAACACACACGTACTGTACTAACACACACGTACTGTACTAACACACACGTACTGTACTAACACACGTACTGTACTAACACACACGTACTGTACTAACACACACGTACTGTACTAACACACACGTACTGTACTAACACACACGTACTGTACTAACACACACGTACTGTACTAACACACACGTACTGTACTAACACACGTACTGTACTGTACTGTAACACACACGTACTGTACTAACACACACGTACTGTACTAACACACACGTACTGTACTAACACACACGTACTGTACTAACACGCACGTACTGTACTAACACACACGTACTGTACTAACACACACGTACTGTACTAACACACACGTACTGTACTAACACACACGTACTGTACTAACACACACGTACTGTACTAACACACACGTACTGTACTAACACACACGTACTGTACTAACACACACGTACTGTACTAACACACACGTACTGTACTAACACACACGTACTGTACTAACACACACGTACTGTACTAACACACACGTACTGTACTAACACACACCTACTGTACTAACACACACGTACTGTACTAACACACACGTACTGTACTAACACACACGTACTGTACTAACACACACGTACTGTACTAACACACACGTACTGCACTAACACACACGTACTGTACTAACACACACGTACTGTACTAACACACACGTACTGTACTAACACACACGTACTGTACTAACACACACGTACTGTACTGTACTAACACACACGTACTGTACTAACACACACGTACTGTACTAACACACACGTACTGTACTAACACACACGTACTGTACTAACACACACGTACTGTACTAACACACACGTACTGTACTAACACACACGTACTGTACTAACACACACGTACTGTACTAACACACACGTACTGTACTAACACACACGTACTGTACTAACACACACGTACTGTACTAACACACACGTACTGTACTAACACACACGTACTGTACTAACACGCACGTACTGTACTAACACACACGTACTGTACTAACACACACGTACTGTACTAACACACACGTACTGTGCTAACACACACACGTACTGTACTAACACACACGTACTGTACTAACACACACGTACTGTACTAACACACACGTACTGTACTAACACACACGTACTGTACTAACACACACGTACTGTACTAACACACACGTACTGTACTAACACACACGTACTGTACTAACACACACGTACTGTACTAACACACACGTACTGTACTAACACACACGTACTGTACTAACACACACGTACTGTACTAACACACACGTACTGTACTAACACACACGTACTGTACTAACACACACGTACTGTACTAACACACACGTACTGTACTAACACACACGTACTGTACTAACACACACGTACTGTACTAACACACACGTACTGTACTAACACACACTGTACTAACACACACGTACTGTACTAACACACACTACTGTACTAACACACACGTACTGTACTAACACACACCTGTACTGTACTAACACACGTACTGTACCACACACGTACTGTACTAACACACACGTACTGTACTAACACACACGTACTGTACTAACACACACGTACTGTACTAACACACACGTACTGTACTAACACACACGTACTGTACTAACACACACGTACTGTACTAACACGCACGTACTGTACTAACACACACCTACTGTACTAACACACACGTACTGTACTAACACACACCTACTGTACTAACACACACGTACTGTACTAACACACACGTACTGTACTAACACACACGTACTGTACTAACACACACGTACTGTACTAACACACACGTACTGTACTAACACACACGTACTGTACTAACACACACGTACTGTACTAACACACCAGTACTGTACTAACACACACGTACTGTACTAACACACACGTACTGTACTAACACACACGTACTGTACTAACACACACGTACTGTACTAACACACACGTACTGTACTAACACACACGTACTGTACTAACACACACGTACTGTACTAACACACACGTACTGTACTAACACACACGTACTGTACTAACACACACGTACTGTACAAACTTTCACTTAGAAATAAAGAATTTTGTAATCGGGTTGAATACTGCTAATTTATTTTCAGATAATGGAATAGATACAATAAACAGTACTGAGTAGGTGAGACCATAACAACGCTGGTGTTACACCCCGTTACCCAGTCTTGTCACACCTCGCTGGTGTTACACCCCGTTACCCAGTCTTGTCACAACGCACAACACTGTCCCGGTCCAAGCCACAAATTTCTGGCAACATTCTGATCCATATTCCTGAGAATTATCATGGTGGCCAGCATGTCACACCATGTGTACCTGGAGAATTATCATGTTTTCTGCGGCCGACTGGAAAACTTGGTTTATAAACTCATGTAGTATCATACGTAAAGGAAGGCACTGGTGTGGTATACATCTCTGTCTATGTCGGATATGAAGATCAGGAAAAGGGCGCGGGCGAGTGCTGTGCCTTGTGGAACACAGCTAACCACTGTGAGAACCTCTTAGTTCACTCTGTTTAGTATTACTCTTTGCGTTTTATTGATTAGAAAGTTAATGTTCCTTTGCCAACTTTTTCAGTTTGTTTTCTTTTGCACACATTTTGTGTGCTAACACTGTGTATAATACATGTGCATTCTGTTTGTCCTCCAGTATTTCCAAGACCATGTCATAGTGGTCCAGTAGTTGTGAGAGGCAGGGACGATACAAGGATGATATAGCTATCGGTCTATAATTCATTGCTATTGTTTTGCTGTCACCTTTGTGGAGTGGGGCTATATCCAATGTTTTCAGCGACTGTGGGATGGTACCCGTGTCTAGGCTCCCTCTACATAGAATACTTAAGGGACGTGAAAGAAGGTTCTTGCAGTTCTTGATGAACACTGAGTTCCACGAGTCTGGGCCTCGGGAAGAGTGTTTAGACACTGTCAATGGCTTTTTACAAAGTCCAGTGGTGTTAGGGTTATGTTAGAAAACTGGGAGATACTGACAAGGTTTTGAATCTCATTCACGTAGTAGTAAATATAGGTGTTAAAGGTTTGTTATGGGTGACAGCCAGGGGACCAAAATTAACCTAAGTTGCCCGATATGCTCTCCACAATCAGAAACTTTCTGTAGTGTATGTCACTCATGTCACCGAGGTCTGTGGTATAAACCTTGGTAATAAATACCGACAAGTTGGTTTAGAAAGACACGTAAGCAAACACTATGACATATTTATTAGAAAACGTTTCGGTCCTGGGACCTTGATCACTTCAAGGTCCCAGGACTTAAATGCTTTCTAATAAACGTCAGTGTATGCTTACGTTTCTTTCTAAACCCGCCTACGTCTGTATATGTTGAGTTATGTAGTTGTAGAGATAAAGACATTTATTATTATTATTATTATTATTATTATTATTATTATTATTATTATTATTATTATTATTATTATTATTATCATTATTGTTATTATTATTATTATTATTATTATTATTATTATTATTATTATTATTATTATTATTATTATTATTATTATTATTATTATTATTATCATTATTATTATAATTATTATTATTATTATTATTATTATTATTATTATTATTATCATTATTATTATTATTATTATTATTATTATTATTATTATTATTATTATTATTATTATACTTTGAAACTACGGAGACGGCGTCACGCTGCCTGTCGGCTGCACCTGACACTATAGATATAACCTTGCTATGCACTATACAATCATGGGTACCATAGTCTAGTGGTAATAGTGGTGCTGGTGTGTGATAGTGATCATAACGGTAAATATTAATGATGGTGCTGGTTTGTGATAATGATGGTGTTGGTGAGTGATAATGATGATATTAGTGAGTGATAATGATGGTGCAGGTGAGCGATAATGATAATGCTAGTGAGTGATAATGATGGTGCTGGTGATAATGATGGTGATGGTGACTGATAATGATGATGCTAGTGAGTAATAATGACTATACTGGTGAGTGATAATGATGATGCTGGTGAGTGATAATGATGATGCTAGTGAGTGATAATGATGGTGCTGGTGAGTGATAATGATGATGCTAGTGAGTGATAATGATGGTGCTGGAGAGTGATAATGACGATACTGGTGATAATAATGGTGCTGGAGAGTGATAATGATGATACTGGTGATAATGATTGTGCTGGTGAGTGATGATGACGAAGCTAGTGAGTGATAATGATGGTCCTGGTGAGTGATAATGACGATGCTAGTGAGTGATAATGATGGTGTTGGTGAGTGATAATGATGGTCCTGGTGAGTGATAATGACGATGCTAGTGAGTGATAATGATGGTGTTGGTGAGTGATAATGATGGCGCTAGTGAGTAATAATGATGGTGCTAATGAATGATAATGAGGATACTGGTGATAATGATGATGCTAGTGTGTGATAATGATGTCGATGGTGATAATGATGGTACTAGTGAGTGATAATGATGGTGCTAGTGAGTGATAATGATGGTGCTAGTGAGTGATAATGATGATGCTGGTGATAATGATGGTGCTAGCGAGTAATAATGATGAAGCTGGTGATAATGATGGTGCTGAGTGATAATGATGATGCTGGTGAAAATGATGGTGCTGGTGATAATGATGGTGCTGGAAATAATGATGGTGCTGATGATAATGATGGTGCTGGTGATAATGATGGTGCTGGTGATAATGATGGTGCTGGTGAATGATAATGATAGTCCTGGTGATAATGATGGTGCTAGTGATAATGATGGTGCTGGTGATAATGATGGTGCTGGTGATAATGATGGTGCTGGTGATAATAATGGTGCGGGTGATAATGATGGTGCTGGTGATAATGATGGTGCTGGTGATAATAATGGTGCTGGTGATAATGATGGTGCTGGTGATAATGATGGTGCTGGTGATAATGATGGTGCTGGTGATAATAATGGTGCTGGTGATAATGATGGTGCTGGTGATAATGATGGTGCTGGTGATAATGATGGTGCTGGTGATAATAATGGTGCGGGTGATAATGATGGTGCTGGTGATAATGATGGTGCTGGTGATAATGATGGTGCTGGTGATAATAATGGTGCTGGTGATAATGATGGTGCTGGTGATAATGATGATGCTTGTGAGTGACAATGAGGATCCTTGTGAGTGATGGTGAGTAATAATGATGGTTTTGGTGTGAGTGACGAGGGTGGTGATGTGTATATGGTTATCAGGTTGTTATGATAGAATGTGAAAGTCACCAAGAGACTGGTAACTTCAGGTTCTGAGTCACCAAGAGACTGGTAACTTCAGGTTCTGAGTCACCAAGAGACTGGTAACTTCAAGTTCTGAGTCACCAAGAGACTGGTAACTTCAAGTTCTGAGTCACCAAGAGACTGGTAACTTCAAGTTCTGAGTCACCAAGAGACTGGTAACTTCAAGTTCTGAGTCACCAAGAGGCTGGTAACTTCAAGTTCTGAGTCACCAAGAGACTGGTAACTTCAGGTTCTGAGTCACCAAGAGACTGGTAACTTCAAGTTCTGAGTCACCAAGAGACTGGGAACTTCAAGTTCTGAGTCACCAAGAGACTGGTAACTTCAAGTTCTGAGTCACCAAGAGACTGGTAACTTCAAGTTCTGAGTCACCAAGAGACTGGTAACTTCAAGTTCTGAGTCACCAAGAGACTGGTAACTTCAGGTTCTGAGTCACCAAGAGACTGGTAACTTCAAGTTCTGAGTCACCAAGAGACTGGTAACTTCAGGTTCTGAGTCACCAAGAGACTGGTAACTTCAAGTTCTGAGTCACCAAGAGACTGGTAACTTCAAGTTCTGAGTCACCAAGAGACTGGTAACTTCAAGTTCTGAGTCACCAAGAGACTGGGAACTTCAAGTTCTGAGTCACCAAGAGACTGGTAACTTCAAGTTCTGAGTCACCAAGAGACTGGTAACTTCAAGTTCTGAGTCACCAAGAGACTGGTAACTTCAAGTTCTGAGTCACCAAGAGACTGGTAACTTCAGGTTCTGAGTCACCAAGAGACTGGTAACTTCAAGTTCTGAGTCACCAAGAGACTGGTAACTTCAGGTTCTGAGTCACCAAGAGACTGGTAACTTCAAGTTCTGAGTCACCAAGAGACTGGTAACTTCAAGTTCTGAGTCACCAAGAGACTGGTAACTTCGGGTTCTGAGTCACCAAGAGACTGGTAACTTCAAGTTGAGTCACCAAGAGACTGGTAACTTCAGGTTCTGAGTTACCAAGAGACTGGTAACTTCAAGTTCTGAGTCACCAAGAGACTGGTAACTTCAAGTTCTGAGTCACCAAGAGACTGGTAACTTCAAGTTCTGAGTCACCAAGAAACTGGTAACTTCAAGTTCTGAGTCACCAAGAGAATGGTAACTTCAAGTTCTGAGTCACCAAGAAACTGGTAACTTCAAGTTCTGAGTCACCAAGAGACTGGTAACTTCAAGTTCTCAGTCACCAAGAGACTGGTAACTTCAAGTTCTGAGTCACCAAGAGACTGGTAACTTCAAGTTCTGAGTCACCAAGAAACTGGTAACTTCAAGTTCTGAGTCACCAAGAGAATGGTAACTTCAAGTTCTGAGTCACCAAGAAACTGGTAACTTCAAGTTCTGAGTCACCAAGAGACTGGTAACTTCAAGTTCTGAGTCACCAAGAGAGTGGTAACTTCAGGTTCTGAGTCACCAAGAAACTGGTAACTTCAAGTTCTGAGTCACCAAGAGACTGGTAACTTCAAGTTCTGAGTCACCAAGAGACTGGTAACTTCAAGTTCTGAGTCACCAAGAGACTGGTAACTTCAAGTTCTGAGTCACCAAGAGACTGGTAACTTCAAGTTTTGAGTCACCAAGAGACTGGTAACTTCAAGTTCTGAGTCACCAAGAGACTGGTAACTTCAAGTTCTGAGTCACCAAGAGACTGGTAACTTCAAGTTCTGAGTCACCAAGAGACTGGTAACTTCAAGTTCTGAGTCACCAAGAGACTGGTAACTTCAAGTTCTGAGTCACCAAGAAACTGACAACTTCAAGTTCTGAGTCACCAAGAGACTGGTAACTTCAGGTTCTGAGTCACCAAGAGACTGGTAACTTCAAGTTCTGAGTCACCAAGAAACTGGCAACTTCAAGTTCTGAGTCACCAAGAAACTGGTAACTTCAAGTTCTGAGTCACCAAGAGACTGGCAACTTCAAGTTCTGAGTCACCAAGAGGCTGGTAACTTCAGGTTCTGAGTCACCAAGAGACTGGCAACTTCAAGTTCTGAGTCACCAAGAGACTGGTAACTTCAGGTTCTGAGTCACCAAGAGACTGGTAACTTCAGGTTCTGAGTCACCAAGAGACTGGTAACTTCAGGTTCTGAGTCACCAAGAGACTGGTAACTTCAAGTTCTGAGTCACCAAGAGACTGGTAACTTCAAGTTCTGAGTCACCAAGAGACTGGTAACTTCAAGTTCTGAGTCACCAAGAGACTGGCAACTTCAAGTTCTGAGTCACCAAGAGACTGGCAACTTCAAGTTCTGAGTCACCAAGAAACTGGTAACTTCAAGTTCTGAGTCACCAAGAGACTGGTAACTTCAGGTTCTGAGTCACCAAGAGACTGGCAACTTCAAGTTCTGAGTCACCAAGAAACTGGTAACTTCTAGTTCTGAGTCACCAAAAGACTGGTAACTTCAAGTTCTGAGTCACCAAGAGACTGGTAACTTCAGATTCTGAGTCACCAAGAGACTGGCAACTTCAAGTTCTGAGTCACCAAGAAACTGGCAACTTCAAGTTCTGAGTCACCAAGAAACTGGTAACTTCAAGTTCTGAGTCACCAAGAGACTGGTAACTTCAGGTTCTGAGTCACCAAGAGACTGGTAACTTCAGCTTCTGAGTCACCAAGAGACTGGTAACTTCAAGTTCTGAGTCATCAAGAGACTGGTAACTTCAAGTTCTGAGTCACCAAGAGACTGATAACTTCAAGTTCTGAGTCACCAAGAGACAGGCAACTTCAAGTTCTGAGTCACCAAGAGACTGGTAACTTCAGGTTCTGAGTCACCAAGAGACTGGCAACTTCAAGTTCTGAGTCACCAAGAGACTGGTAACTTCAGGTTCTGAGTCACCAAGAGACTGGTAACTTCAAGTTCTGAGTCACCAAGAGACTGGTAACTTCAAGTTCTGAGTCACCAAGAGACTGGTAACTTCAAGTCCTGAGTCACCAAGAGACTGGTAACTTCAAGTTCTGAGTCACCAAGAGTCTGGTAACTTCAAGTTCTGAGTCACCAAGAGACTGGTAACTTTAAGTCCTGAGTCACCAAGAGACTGGTAACTTCAAGTTCTGAGTCACCAAGAGTCTGGTAACTTCAAGTTCTGAGTCACCAAGAGACTGGTAACTTCAAGTTCTGAGTCACCAAGAGACTGGTAACTTCAAGTTCTGATTCACCAAGAAACTGGCAACTTCAAGTTCTGAGTCACCAAGAAACTGGCAACTTCAAGTTCTGATTCACCAAGAAACTGGGAACTTCAAGTTCTGAGTCACCAAGAAACTGGTAACTTCAAGTTCTGATTCACCAAGAAACTGGCAACTTCAAGTTCTGAGTCACCAAGAAACTGGCAACTTCAAGTTCTGAGTCACCAAGAAACTGGCAACTTCAAGTTCTGAGTCACCAAGAGACTGGTAACTTCAAGTTCTGAGTCACCAAGAGACTGGCAACTTCAAGTTCTGAGTCACCAAGAGACTGGTAACTTCAAGTTCTGAGTCACCAAGAGATTGGCAACTTCAAGTTCTGAGTCACCAAGAGACTGGTAACTTCAAGTTCTGAGTCACCAAGAGACTGGTAACTTCAAGTTCTGAGTCACCAAGAGACTGGTAACTTCAAGTTCTGAGTCACCAAGAGACTGGCAACTTCAAGTTCTGAGTCACCAAGAGACTGGTAACTTCAAGTTCTGAGTCACCAAGAGACTGGTAACTTCAAGTTCTGAGTCACCAAGAAACTGGCAACTTGAAGTTCTGAGTCACCAAGAAACTTACAACTTCAAGTTCTGAGTGACCAAGAAACTGGCAACTTCAAGTTCTGAGTGACCAAGAAACTGGCAACTTCAAGTTCTGAGTCACCAAGAGACTGGTAACTTCAAGTTCTGAGTCACCAAGAGACTGGCAACTTCAAGTTCTGAGTCACCAAGAGACTGGTAGCTTCAAGTTCTGAGTCACCAAGAGACTGGTAACTTCAAGTTCTGAGTCACCAAGAGACTGGTAACTTCAAGTTCTGAGTCACCAAGAGACTGGTAACTTCAAGTTCTGAGTCACCAAGAGACTGGTAACTTCAAGTTCTGAGTCACCAAGAGACTGGTAACTTCAAGTTCTGAGTCACCAAGAGACTGGTAACTTCAAGTTCTGATTCACCAAGAAACTGGCAACTTCAAGTTCTGAGTCACCAAGAAACTGGCAACTTCAAGTTCTGAGTCACCAAGAAACTGGCAACTTCAAGTTCTGAGTCACCAAGAAACTGGCAACTTCAAGTTCTGATTCACCAAGAAACTGGGAACTTCAAGTTCTGAGTCACCAAGAAACTGGTAACTTCAAGTTCTGATTTACCAAGAAACTGGCAACTTCAAGTTCTGAGTCACCAAGAAACTGGCAACTTCAAGTTCTGAGTCACCAAGAAACTGGCAACTTCAAGTTCTGAGTCACCAAGAAACTGACAACTTCAAGTTCTGAGTCTCCAAGAGACTGGTAACTTCAAGTTCTGAGTCACCAAGAGACTGGCAACTTCAAGTTCTGAGTCACCAAGAGACTGGTAACTTCAAGTTCTGAGTCACCAAGAGATTGGCAACTTCAAGTTCTGAGTCACCAAGAGACTGGTAACTAGAAGTTCTGAGTCACCAAGAGACTGGTAACTTCAAGTTCTGAGTCACCAAGAGACTGGTAACTTCAAGTTCTGAGTCACCAAGAGACTGGCAACTTCAAGTTCTGAGTCACCAAGAGACTGGTAACTTCAGGTTCTGAGTCACCAAGAGACTGGTAACTTCAAGTTCTGAGTCACCAAGAGACTGGTAACTTCAAGTTCTGAGTCACCAAGAAACTGACAACTTCAAGTTCTGAGTCACCAAGAGACTGGTATCTTCAGGTTCTGAGTCACCAAGAGACTGGTAACTTCAAGTTCTGAGTCACCAAGAGACTGGTAACTTCAAGTTCTGAGTCACCAAGAAACTGGTAACTTCAGGTTCTGAGTCACCAAGAGAATGGTAACTTCAAGTTCTGAGTCACCAAGAGACTGGTAACTTCAAGTTCTGAGTCACCAAGAGACTGGTAACTTCAAGTTCTGAGTCACCAAGAGACTGGTAACTTCAAGTTCTGAGTCACCAAGAAACTGGTAACTTCAGGTTCTGAGTCACCAAGAGAATGGTAACTTCAAGTTCTGAGTCACCAAGAGACTGGTAACTTCAAGTTCTGAGTCACCAAGAGACTGGTAACTTCAAGTTCTGAGTCACCAAGAGACTGGTAACTTCAAGTTCTGAGTCACCAAGAAACTGGTAACTTCAGGTTCTGAGTCACCAAGAGAATGGTAACTTCAAGTTCTGAGTCACCAAGAGACTGGTAACTTCAAGTTCTGAGTCACCAAGAGACTGGTAACTTCAAGTTCTGAGTCACCAAGAGACTGGTAACTTCAAGTTCTGAGTCACCAAGAAACTGGCAACTTCAAGTTCTGAGTCACCAAGAGACTGGTAACTTCAAGTTCTGAGTCACCAAGAGACTGGTAACTTCAAGTTCTGAGTCACCAAGAGACTGGTAACTTCAATTTCTGAGTCACCAAGAGACTGGTAACTTCAAGTTCTGAGTCACCAAGAGACTGGTAACTTCAAGTTCTGAGTCACCAAGAGACTGGTAACTTCAAGTTCTGAGTCACCAAGAGACTGGTAACTTCAAGTTCTGAGTCACCAAGAGACTGGTAACTTCAAGTTCTGAGTCACCAAGAGACTGGTAACTTCAAGTTCTGAGTCACCAAGAGACTGGTAACTTCAAGTTCTGAGTCACCAAGAGACTGGCAACTTCAAGTTTGAAGGTCGCCTCTGCAGTTAACAATTGTTCTTAGAAGTCCTTAGTGACACACTGGACACATGACACACTGGACACATGACACACTGGACACATGACACACTGGACACATGACACACTGGGCACATGACACACTGGTCACATGACACAATGGTCACATGACACACTGGACACATGACACACTGCACACATGATACACTGGACACACGACACACTGGACACATGACACACTGGACACATGACACACTGCACACATGACACACTGCACACATGATACACTGGACACATGACACACTGGACACATGACACACTGGACACATGACACACTGGTCACATGACACACTGGACACATGACACACTGGACACATGACACACTGCACACACGACACACTGCACAAATGACACACTGCGCACATGACACACTGGACACATGACACACTGGACACATGACACACTGCACACATGACACACTGCACACATGACACACTGCACACATGACACACTGCACACATGACACACTGGACACATGACACACTGGACACATGACACATGACACACTGCACACATGACACACTGCACACATGACACACTGGACACATGACACACTGCACACATGACACACTGGACACATGACACACTGCACACATGACACACTGCACACATGACACACTGGACACATGACACACTGCACACATGACACACTGGACACATGACACACTGCACACATGACACACTGCACACATGACACACTGCACACATGACAAATGCACACATGACACACTGCACACATGACACACTGGACACATGACACACTGCACACATGACACACTGCACACATGACACACTGCACACATGACACACTGGACACATGACACACTACACATATGAAACACTGCACGCATGACATACTGCATGCATGACACACTGCACACATGACACACTGCACACATGACACACTGCACACATGACACACTGGACACATGACACACTGCACACATGACACACTGGACACATTACACACTGCACACATGACTCACTGGACACATGACACACTGCACACATGAAACACTGCACACATGACATACTGCATGCATGACACACTGCACACATGAAACACTGCACACATGACACACTCCACACATGACACACTGCACACATGACACACTGCACACATGACGCACTGCACACATGACACACTCCACACATGACACACTGCACACATGACACACTGCACACATGACATACTGCATGCATGACACACTGCACACATGACACATTGCACACATGACACACTGCACACATGACACACTGCACACATGATACACTGCACACATGACACACTGCACACATGACACACTGGACACATGATACACTCCACACATGACACACTGCACACATGACACACTGCAGACATTTCACACTGCACACATGACACACTGCACGCATGACACACTGCATGCATGACACACTGCATACATGGCACACTGCATACATGACACACTGCACACATGACACACTGCACACATGACACACTGGACACATGACACACTACACACATGAAACACTGCACGCATGACATACTGCATGCATGACACACTGCACACATGACACACTGCACACATGACACACTGCACACATGACACACTGCACACATGACACACTGCACGCATGACACACTGCACACATAACACACTGCACACATGACACACTGGACACATGACACACTGCACACATGACACACTGGACACATTACACACTGCACACATGACTCACTGGACACATGACACACTGCACACATGAAACACTGCACACATGACATACTGCATGCATGACACACTGCACACATGACACACTGCACACATGACACACTCCACACATGACACACTGCACACATGACACACTGCACACATGACGCACTGCACACATGACACACTCCACACATGACACACTGCACACATGACACACTGCACACATGACACACTCCACACATGACACACTGCACACATGACATACTGCATGCATGACACACTGCACACATGACACATTGCACACATGACACACTGCACACATGATACACTGCACACATGATACACTGCACACATGACACACTGCACACGTGACACACTGGACACATGAAACACTGCACACATGACATACTGCATGCATGACACACTGCACACATGACACATTGCACACATGACACACTGCACACATGACACACTGCACACATGATACACTGCACACATGACACACTGCACACATGACACACTGGACACATGATACACTCCACACATGACGCACTGCACACACGACACACTGCACACATGACACACTGCACACATGACACACTGCATGCATGACACACTGCATACATGGCACACTGCATACATGACACACTGCACACATGACACACTGCACACATGACACACTGCATGCATGACACACTACATGCATAGCATACTGCATGCATGACACACTGCGTGCATGACACACTGCATACATGACACACTGCACACATGACACACTGCATACATGACACACTGCACACATGACACACTGCACACAAGACACACTGCATGCATGACACACTACATGCATAGCACACTGAACGCATGACACACTGCGTACATGACACACTGCACACATGACACACTGCGTACATGACACACTGCACACATGACACACTGCACACATGACACACTGCATACATGTCACACTGCACACATGACACACTGCACACATGAAACACTGCACACATGACACAATGCACACATGACACAATGCACACATGACACACTGCACACATGACACACTGCATGCATGACACACTACACACATGAAACACTGCACACATGACACAATGCACACATGACACACTGTGTACATGACACACTGCACACATGACACACTGCACACATGACACACTGCATACATGACACACTGCACACATGACACACTGCACACATGAAACACTGCACACATGACACAATGCACACATGACACAATGCACACATGACACACTGCGCACATGACACACTGCATGCATGACACACTACATGCATAGCGCACTGCATGCATGACACACTGCATGCATGACACACTGCACACGTGACACATGACATTGCATACATGACACACTGCACACATGACACACTGCACACATGACGCACTGCACACATGACACAATGCACACATGACACACTGCACACATGACACACTGCATGTAGGGCGCACTGCACACATGACACACTGCACACATGACACACTGCACGCATGACGCACTGCACGCATGACACTGCATGCATGACACACTGCATGCATGACACACTGCATACATGACACACTGCACGCATGACACACTGCACGCATGACACACTGCATGCATGACTCTGCACGCATGACACACTGCATGCATGACACACTGCATGCATGACACACTGCACGCATGACACACTGCACGCATGATACACTGCATGCATGACACACTGCATGCATGACACACTGCATGCATGACACACTGCATGCATGACACACTGCATGCATGACACACTGCACGCATGACACACTGCATGCATGACACACTGCACGCATGACACACTGCATGCATGACACACTGCATACATGACACACTGCATGCATGACACACTGCATGCATAACACACTGCACACATGACACACTGCATGCATGACATATTGCATGCATGACACACTGCATGCATGACACACTGCACGCATGATTCACTGCATGCATGACACACTGCACACATGACACACTGCACGCATGACACACTGCACGCATAATACACTGCATGCATGACACACTGCATGCATGACACACTGCATGCATGACACACTGCATGCATGACACACTGCATGCATGACACACTGCACGCATGATACACTGCATGCATGACACACTGCATGCATGACACACTGCATGCATGACACACTGCATGCATGACACACTGCATGCATGACACACTGCATGCATGACACACTGCACGCATGACACACTGAACGCATGATACACTGCATGCATGACACACTGCACGCATGACACACTGAACGCATGATACACTTCATGCATGACACACTGCATGCATGACACACTGCACGCATGACACACTGAACGCATGACACACTGCACGCATGACACACTGCATGCATGACACACTGCATGCATGACACACTACATGCATGACACACTGCATGCATGACACACTGAACGCATGACACACTGCATGCATGACACACTGCATGCATGACACACTACATGCATGACACACTGCATGCATGACACACTACATGCATGACACACTGCATGCATGACACACTGAACGCATGACACACTGCACGCATGACACACTGCATGCATGACACACTGCATGCATGACACACTACATGCATGACACACTGCATGCATGACACACTACATGCATGACACACTGCATGCATGACACACTACATGCATGACACACTGCATGCATGACACACTGAACGCATGACACACTGCACGCATGACACACTGCATGCATGACACACTGCATGCATGACACACTACATGCATGACACACTGCATGCATGACACACTGAACGCATGACACACTGCATGCATGACACACTGCATGCATGACACACTACATGCATGACACACTGCATGCATGACACACTACATGCATGACACACTGCATGCATGACACACTGAACGCATGACACACTGCATGCATGACACACTGCATGCATGACACACTGCATGCATGACACACTACATGCATGACACACTGCATGCATGACACACTACATGCATGTCACACTGCATGCATGACACACTGAACGCATGACACACTGCATGCATGACACACTGCATGCATGACACACTACATGCATGACACACTGCATGCATGACACACTACATGCATGACACACTGCATGCATGACACACTGAACGCATGACACACTGCACGCATGACACACTGCATGCATGACACACTGCATGCATGACACACTACATGCATGACACACTGCATGCATGACACACTACATGCATGACACACTGCATGCATGACACACTACATGCATGACACACTGCATGCATGACACACTGAACGCATGACACACTGCACGCATGACACACTGCATGCATGACACACTGCATGCATGACACACTACATGCATGACACACTGCATGCATGACACACTGAACGCATGACACACTGCACGCATGACACACTGCATGCATGACACACTGCATGCATGACACACTACATGCATGACACACTGCATGCATGACACACTACATGCATGACACACTGCATGCATGACACACTGAACGCATGACACACTGCACGCATGACACACTGCATGCATGACACACTGCATGCATGACACACTACATGCATGACACACTGCATGCATGACACACTACATGCATGACACACTGCATGCATGACACACTGAACGCATGACACACTGCATGCATGACACACTGCATGCATGACACACTACATGCGTGAGACACAACCTCGGTGTAACGTGCTGTAGAAACACTTGACGAAATTAAAACATACTAACCATCAATCGTACCCTAGCTGTCTTTCCAGAAGAGTGCAGACATCATGATGCAATGGTGACCTTCACCCCGACACCCTAGCTTTCCTGACAGACACCCTAGCTTTCCTGACAGACACCCTAGCTTTCCTGACAGACACCCTAGCTTTCCTGACAGACACCCTAGCTTTCCTGACAGGCACCCTAGCTTTCCTGACAGACACCCTAGCTTTCCTGACAGACACCCTAGCTTTCCTGACAGACACCCTAGCTTTCCTGACAGACACCCTAGCTTTCCTGACAGACACCTTAGCTTTCCTGACAGACACCCTAGCTTTCCTGACAGACACCCTAGCTTTCCTGACAGACACCCTAGCTTTCCTGACAGACACCCTAGCTTTCCTGACAGACACCTTAGCTTTCCTGACAGACACCCTAGCTTTCCTGACAGACACCCTAGCTTTCCTGACAGACACCCTAGCTTTCCTGACAGACACCCTAGCTTTCCTGAAAGACACCCTAGCTTTCCTGACAGACACCCTAGCTTTCCTGACAGACACCCTAGCTTTCCTGACAGACACCTTAGCTTTCCTGACAGACACATTAGCTTTCCTGACAGACACCTTAGCTTTCCTGACAGACACCCTATCTTTCCTGACAGACACCCTAGCTTTCCTGACAGACACCCTAGCTTTCCTGACAGACACCCTAGCTTTCCTGACAGACACCCTAGCTTTCCTGACAGACACCCTAGCTTTCCTGACAGACACCCTAGCTTTCCTGACAGACACCCTAGCTTTCCTGACAGACACCCTAGCTTTCCTGACAGACACCCTAGCTTTCCTGACAGACACCCTATCTTTCCTGACAGACACCCTAGCTTTCCTGACAGACACCTTAGCTTTCCTGACAGACACCCTAGCTTTCCTGACAGACACCCTAGCTTTCCTGACAGACACCCTAGCTTTCCTGACAGACACCCTAGCTTTCCTGACAGACACCCTAGCTTTCCTGACAGACACCCTAGCTTTCCTGACAGACACCCTAGCTTTCCTGACAGACACCCTAGCTTTCCTGACAGACACCTTAGCTTTCCTGACAGACACCCTAGCTTTCCTGACAGACACCCTAGCTTTCCTGACAGACACCCTAGCTTTCCTGACAGACACCCTAGCTTTCCTGACAGACACCTTAGCTTTCCTGACAGACACCCTAGCTTTCCTGACAGACACCTTAGCTTTCCTGACAGACACCCTAGCTTTCCTGACAGATACCCTAGCTTTCCTGACAGACACCCTAGCTTTCCTGACAGACACCCTAGCTTTCCTGACAGACACCCTAGCTTTCCTGACAGACACCCTAGCTTTCCTGACAGACACCCTAGCTTTCCTGACAGACACCCTAGCTTTCCTGACAGACACCCTAGCTTTCCTGACAGACACCCTAGCTTTCCTGACAGACACCCTATCTTCCTCCCTCCAATACTCCGGTCCAGCCGACCAGCCTTCCAGAATCCCCTCTTCAGTATTTTCATACTAAAAGTCTGGCAAGACGTCAAATTCGAAAATCTTAGCTACACCGCGAGGACTGGTCATGGAAACTGTTGCAGGGGCGTTGACCCCGAAACATCCTCCTCCAGGTATACACTAACTCGGAACAAAGTCTGTCTTTTATGGCGGATGCTGCAGCAGACATCTCGCTTCATTCATTGCTCAGACTCAAACCATCTTAGCATCATATCTTTCTCTATTTGAAATCTACATTTTATATTTAAATTTCGCCTTTATTCATTTTCCGTATTCTGTTTGTGATATTCTGAGCACACAGCCATCTCGTGTCCAGCCTCCTGCACACTGTAGTGAGCAGAAGACTTCACTCTCCTACGCAAACATTGGTACTTCTTTCTCTGTTAAGGTACTTTATGGTATCCATTATCACACTTTTTTCCACTAGTGGAGCGCTGAAGTAAAGATGTATAAATGTCCGACACTTTTCTTTATCCACTGGTGCCGACATTTGGTAAGACAGGCCACTGTAGTGAAGACCACTGGGTGCCGACACTTGGTGAGACAGACCATTGTAGTGAAGACCACTGGGTGCCGACACTTGGTAAGAGACCACTGTAGTGAAGACCACTGGTGCCGACACTTGGTGAGACAGACCACTGTAGTGAAGACCACTGGTGCCGACACTTGGTAAGAGACCACTATAGTGAAGACCACTGGTACCGACACTTGGTAAGAGACCACTGTAGTGAAGACCACTGGTGCCGACACTTGGTAAGAGACCACTATAGTGAAGACCACTGGTGCCGACACTTGGTGAGACAGACCACTGTAGTGAAGACCACTGGTGCCGACACTTGGTAAGAGACCACTATAGTGAAGACCACTGGTGCCGACACTTGGTAAGACAGACCACTGCAGTGTAGACCATAACTTGTACAAAGTTTCGCTCATCATTGGGTTTATACTGTCAGGTACTTGAAAAAGTTCAGTGGTGGGCGAAATAAAGATCTTGTGAGGCAAAAGAACACAAGTGCAACTAATACCGACATTTTATAGTGGCAATGTTTCGCCCTCCAGGAGCTTCGTCAAGGAAAAACGTTGCCACAATAAAATGTCGCATCAGTTTCACTTCTGTCATTTTACCTAACATATTGTCGGTAATTTTACCAACATTATTACATTAAAGATTATCACTGCCCTCGTGTCTTTCTTTGACTGCAGTCTTCAACGATCGTTCCTTCTTTCTTTCCCTCATACATTCTGTTCTTCGCCTCATCCTTCATCGACCAATCTGCTGACACGTTCATTCCCAAGTATCTTAAGGTTTTCTCTTCACTCTTACTTCTAGACTATCACTCCTTATACTTTAACTCATACTTTAACTTATACTATAACTTACCATCGTCACCAAACTCTTTTAGGTGTTCGCTTTCATTTTTAAATTCCCGCAGCAGTGTGCCGGCTACAGTGAGTATCAAGACTGTTACAGAAGTGAGAGGAAAGTATTGTGATGAGAGGTTCAAGGAACCGAATCTGCAGATTTGGATGGAGAGAAAGACTAGAGGAGCCCTCGTTATGCTCTACGAACTTTTGAGAGGAACTTACCGGAGCAGATAGTGAACCAGAGACTAGGAGACAGGTGGAAGCTGGAGACATACCTGAGCCATAAGGATACCTGAGGAATACCTAACAAATATTTTCGGGGTCAATGCCCCCGGGGCCCGGTCTAAGACCAGGCTTCCTAGTGGATCGAGGCCTGATCAACCAGGTTGCCATTGCTGGCCGCACTGCTGGTCAAGCACTGATCTGAGGAACTTCTTCAGTTCCCTCTTGAAAACAGACAGAGGTCTGTTGGTAATTCCTCGCATGCATGAAGGGAAGAAGTTAAAGTATTGGGTACAGTCATCGAGTTCTCCCTTAGCTTGTTCGTAGCACCCCTGAAGTTTAATAGAGGTATTTTGCACCATGGATGGAAACATTAGAGCGTGTTTCCTTGAGACACCTGCTGTCCCTGTTCACCTAGCATTAAGTAGGTACTTGGGTGTTAGTCAACCGGTGTATGTCGACTCCAGGGAACAAAATTAACCTAATTTACCCTAAATGGTCTGAATAACAAGGGATTTTCTATATAGAATGTCACTGATGTCAACTAGATTTGTTGAACTTATATCAAGTACTTGTAGAAATAAAGATTATTATTATTATTATTATTATTATTATTATTATTATTATTATTATTATTATTATTATTATTATTATTATTATTATTATTATTATACCCATCTGTAGATTCTGGTGCCATCAAAGGATGTTATGATGCTATGATTGATGTCACTGTTAATGTCTGATAGCAAGACAGGAACGCATTGGTCAAGTATAGTCATGAGAGCTTCACCAGGCAGACAAACAGTAATGTGGAACTTAACTCCTCCCCGGCCTTCCCCTTCCTCTATCCACACTTCCCATCCTCATCTGTCCGAATGCAAATCGGTAAACATGCTTCTGGCACACACACACACACACACACACACACACACACACACACACACACACACACACACTCACACTCACACACACACACACACACACACACACACACACACACACACACACACACACACACACACACACGACAAGGTAACAGAAGTAAGACACGAGAGGGGGTGGGTGGATTGCATTTTCCTTGACTGCAGGAAGGCTTTCAACACAGTTCCTCACAAGAGATTAGTGCAGAAGCTGGAGGATCAGGCGCGTATAACAGGAAGGGCACTGCAATGGATCAGAGAATACCTGACAGGGAGGCAACAACGAGTCATAGTACGTGAAGAGGTATCACAGTGGGCGTCTGTTACGAGCGGGGTCCCACAGGGGTCAGTTCTAGGACCAGTGCTATTTTTTATATATGAATGACATGATGGAAGGGTTAGACTCTGAAGTGTCCCTCTTCGCAGATGATGTGAAATTGATGAGAAGAATTAAATCGGATGAGGATGAGGTAGGATTACAAAAAGACCTGGACAGGCTGGACACGTGGTCCAGAAACTGGCTTCTCGAATTCAACCCTGCCAATTGCAAAGTCATGAAGATTGGGGAAGGGCAAAGAAGACCGCAGACAGAGTATAGGCTAGGTGGACAAAGACTGCAAACCTCACTAAAGGAGAAAGATCTTGGGATGACCATAACACCGAGCACGTCACCGGAGGCACACATCAACCAGATAACTGTTGCAACATGTGGGCGCCTGGCAAACCTGAGAAAAGCGTTCCGATACCTTAATAAGGAATCGTTCAAGACACTGTACACTGTGTACGTGAGGCCCATTCTGAAGTATGCAGCACCAGTTTGGAACCCACACCTGGTGAAGCACGTCAAGAAGTTAGAGAAAGTACAAAGGTTTCCAACAAGGCTAGTTCCAGAGCTCAGGGGAATGTCCTTCGATGAAAGGTTGAGGAAAATCGGACTGACGACACTGGAGGACAGAAGGGTCAGGGGAGACATGATAACGACATACAAAATACTGCTTGGAATAGATAAGGTGGACAGAGACAGGATGTTCCAGAGAAGGGACACAGAAACAAGGGGTCACAATTGGAAGCTGAAGACTCAGACGAGTCACAGGGATGTTAGGAAGTATTTCTTCAGTCATAGAGGTGTCAGGAAGTGGAATAGCCTAGCAAGTGAAGTAGTGGAGGCAGGAACCATACATAGCTTTAATACGAGGTATGGCAAAGCTATGGAAGCAGAGAGAGAGGTCTTAGTAGTGATCAGTGAAGAGGCGGGGCCAGGAGCTGAGTCTCGACCCATGCAACCACAATTAGGTGAGTACACGCACACACACACACACACAGTATAACACCGAGCACGTCTCCGGAAGTACACATCAACCAGATAACTGCTGCAGCATATGGGCGCCTAGCAAACCTGAGAACAGCATTCCGATACCTTAGTAAGGAATCGTTCAAGACATTGTACACCGTGCACGTCAGGCCCATTCTGGAGTATGCAGCACCTGTTTGGAACCCACACTTGATCAAGCACGTCAAGAAATCAGAGAAAGTGCAAAGGTTTGCGACAAGGTTAGTTCCAGAGCTAAGGGTGATGTCCTATGAAGAAAGGTTAAGGGAAATCGGCCCGATGACACTGGAGGACAGGAGGCTTAGGGGAGACATGATAACAACATACAAAATACTGCGTGGAATAGACGAGGTGGACAGAGATAGGATCTTCCAGAGAGGGGACACAGAAACAAGGGGCCACTATTGGAAGATGAATCAAAGGGATGTTAGGAAGTATTTCTTCAGTTATAGAGTAGTCAGGAAGTGGAACAGCCTAGCAAGTGAGGTAGTGGAGGCAGGAGTCATACATAGCTTTAAGATGAGGTATGATAAAATTCATGGAGCATGGAGAAAGAGGACCTAATAGCACTCAGTGAAGAGGCGGGGCCAGGAGCTGAGTTTCGACCCCTGCAACCACAATTAGGTGAGTACATATACACACACACACACGCACACACACAAACGCACCCGGAGCTAAGGGGTATGTCCTACGAGGAGAGGTTCAGGGAACTCGACCTGACGACACTGGAAGACAAGAGAGTTAGGGGGGATATGATAACGACATACAAAATACTGAGAGGCATATAAAAGGAGGACAGAGACAGGATGTTCCAGAGATGGGACATAGCAACGAGGGGTCACAGTTGGAAGCTGAAGACTCAGATGAACCACAGGGAGGTTAGGAAGTATTTCTTCAGTCACAGAGTTGTCAGGAAGTGGAATAGCCTGGGTATTGATGTAATGGAGGCAGGATCCATACATAGCTTTAAGAAGAGGTATGATAAGGCTCACGGAGCGGGAAGAGTGACCGAGTAGCCTCCAGATGAAGAGGCGGGACCAGGAGCTGTGAATCGACCCCCGCAACCACAACTAGGTGAGTACAGGAGTATGAAGAGAACAACAGAGCAATGATGGACACACTGGCCGAGGTGGCAAGAAGAGCTCACTCGAGCAGAGCAAAGTTACTGGTTATGGGCGATTTCAACTACAGGGAAATCGACTGGGAAAACCTGGAGCCACATAGGACATCACATATGAGATGCCCCTTGGAGCATCTCATATGTGATGTATTCTGAATACTTAGTAGAGTTACAAGTGGAGAGGGTAACAGGAGTTGAATGGGAAAAGCCAAACTATAAAAAGGGGGACCACACAGGTATGAGGAACTTCCTGCAGGAGGTTCAATGCGACAGAGAATTGGCAATAAAGTAAGTAAATGTAACGATGGAATTTGTAACAACAAAATGCAAGGAGTCAGAGGAAAGGTTTGTTCCCAAGGGCAACAGAAATAATGGGAAGACCAGATCAAGCCCCTGGTTTACCCGGATGTGTAGGGAGGCAAAAACTAAGTGAGCTAGAGCATGGGAAAAGTACAGAAGGCAAAGAACCCAGGTAAATAAGGAGATTAGTCGAAGAGCCAGAAACCAGTATGCACAGATTAGGAGGGAGGCCCAACGACAGTACGAAATCAACATGGCATCGAAAGTCAAGTCTGACCCGAAACTGCTGTACAGCCACATTAGGAGGAAGAAAACCGTCAAAGACCAAGTGATCAGGCTGAAGAAAGAAGGTGGGGAACTCACAAGAAACGATCAAGAGGTATGTAAGGAGCTCAACATGAAAGTCAAGGAAGTATTCACAGAAGAGACAGGAAGGGCTCTGGGAAGACAGCACAGAGGGAAACACCAACAGGGAATGTACCATCAAGTGTTGGATGACATACACACAACTAAGGAGGAGGTGCAGAAGCTAAGTGACCTTGACACCTCAAAGGCGATGGAGCCGGACATCTCCCTGTGGGTCCTTAGAGAAGGAGCAGAGATGCTGTGTGTGCCACTAACCACAATCTTCAACACATCCCTTGAAACTGGGCAACTACCTGAGGTAGGGAAGATGGCAAATGTAGTCCCCATTTTTAAGAAAGGAGACAGAAACGAGGCACTAAACTACAGAACAGTGTCACTGACGTGTATAGTATGCAAAGTCATGGAGAAGAGTATCAGGAGGAGAGTGGTGGAGCACCTGGAACGGGACAAGATAATAAACGGCAACCAGCACGGGTTCATGGAAGGCAAATCCTGTGTCACAAACCTTCTGGAGTTTTATGACAAAGTAACAGAAGTAAGACACGAGAGAGAGGGGTGGGTTGATTACATTTTCCTGGACTGCAGGAAGGCCTTCAACACAGTTCCTCACAAGAGATTAGTGCAGAAGCTGGAGGATCAGGCGCGTATAACAGAAAGGGCACTGCAATGGATCAGAGAATACTTGACAGGGAGGCAAAAACGAGTCATGATACGTGATGAGGTATCACAGTGGGCGCCTGTGACGAGCGGGGTCCCACAGGGATCAATCCTAGGACCAGTGCTATTTTTGATATATGTGAATGACATGATGGAAGCTTTAGACTCTGAAGTGTCCCTGTTAGCAGATGATGTGAAGTTAATGAGGAGAATTGAATCAGATGAGGATCAGGCAGGACTACAGAGAGGCCTGGACAGGCTGGACACATGGTCCAGCTACTGGCTTCTCGAATTCATCCGCGCCAAATGCAAAGTCATGAAAATTAGGGAATTACAAAGAAGACCGCAGACAGAGTACAGGCTAGGTGGACAAAGACTGCAAACCTCACTAATGGAGAAAGGTCTACGGGTGACCATAACACCGAGCACGTCTCCGGAGGCACACATCAACCAGGTAACTGCTGCAGCATACGGGCGCCTGACAAACCTGAAAATAGCGTTCCGATACCTTAGTAAAGAATCGTTCAAAACACTGTACACTGTGGACGTTAGGCCCATACTGGAGAATGCAGCACCAGTTTGGAACCCACACCTGGTCAAGCACGTCAAGAAATTAGAGAAAGTACAAAGGTTTACAACAAGGATAGTTCCGGAGCTCAGGGGAATATCCTTCGAAGAAAGGTTGAGGGAAATCGGCCTGACGACACTTGAAGACAGGCGGGTTAGGGGAGACATGATAACGACATACAAAATACTGCGTGGAATAGCTAAGGTGGACAGAGACAGGATGTTCCAGAGAGGGGACATATAAACAAGGGGTCACAACTGGAAGCTGAAGACTCAGACGAGTTACAGGGATGTTAGAAAGTATTTCTTCAGTCATAGAGTCGTCAGGAAGTTGAATAGTCTAGCAAGTGATTTAGTGGAGGCAGGAACCATACATAGCTTGAAGACGAGGTATGACAAAGCTCATGGAGCAGAGATAGGACCTAGTAGAGATCGGTGAAGAGGCGGGGCCAGGAGCTGAGTCTCGACCCCTGCAACCACAATTAGGTGAATTAATTGAATACACACACTCACACACACATACACACACATACACACACACACACACACATACACACACACACACACACACACACACACACACACACACACACACACACACACACACACACACACACACACTCAAACTCATATACTCAAACCCGGGGCCAGGAGCTGTGAATGGACCCTTCTGTTACGTTTTTGGCCCAAACACACTTTCCCAGGCCTACATACCAAGCACCGTTAGCCCAGCGTAACTTCTTAGTCCTACCTTATCACAGTCAGAGGAACAATAACCCCCTCCCTTTACTTCTGAACATATTTACTATCCTTTACATATTCACTGTTATTTTACGTCTAGGATTCTTATTGTTTGTGTATGAGACTCCATATAACATAAAAGTGGAGAACTTACCTCCTGTGACCACACAGGAGGTAACTGTAAGTCTAGGGAACTAAACACCACCCAGAGGAACACCACCATCTCTTGTAAGAGTATCATTATACACATTGTATTGTAGATGGGTATATCAGACCACAGCATACTGTCAGAACCAGCTACTTGACTGTCAGCAGCAGCTACACATTTGTCAGTACCAGCTACACGACTGTCAGCACCAGCTACACGACTGTCAGCACCAGCTACACAATTGTCAGCAGCAGCTACACGGCTGTCAGCAGCAGATGCATGACTGTCAGCACCAGCTACACGACTGTCAGCACCAGCTACACGATTGTCAGTCCCAGCTACACGACTGTCAGCACCAGCTACACGACTGTCAGCACCAGCTACACATCTGTCAGCACCAGCTATACAAATGTCCCCCTCAAGGGAGGGGGACATGGTGAGGGGCTCTTGATCTAGGGAATTTGATCTGTGCTCCAGTTCCCTGAATTAATCTTGAATACCTTCTACATCATCCCCACAGGGGCTGTAAAAATCTACGGGTTTAGCGCTCCCCATGAATATAATATACAACTGTCAGAACCAGCTACGTAACTCTCAACACCAGCTATACAACTGTCAGCACCAGCAACACATCAGTCAGCACCAACAACACAACTGTCAGCACCAGCAACACAACTGTCAGCACCAACAACACAACTGTCAGCACCAGCAACACAACTGTCAGCACCAGCAACACAACTGTCAGCACCAGCAACACAACTGTCAGCACCAGCAACACAACTGTCAGCACCAGCAACACAACAGTCAGCCCCAGCAACACAACTGTCAGCACCAGCAACACAACTGTCAGCACCAGCAACACAACTGTCAGCACCAGCAACACAACTGTCAGCACCAGCAACACAACAGTCAGCCCCAGCAACACAACTGTCAGCACCAGCAACACAACTGTCAGCACCAGCAACACAACTGTCAGCACCAGCAACACAACTGTCAGCACCAGCAACACAACTGTCAGCACCAGCAACACAACTGTCAGCACCAGCAACACAACTGTCAGCACCAGCAACACAACTGTCAGCACCAGTATTGTCCACTTCCAGTGAATTATATTCTCAGACTAAATTATGTTGCAACAGCTTAACATATATAATATTTTTTTATGTCTGTCCACGTGTTTAATTACCAAGCTATAATTACCAAGCTATAATTACCAAGCTATAATTACCAAGCTATAATTACCAAGCTATAATTACCAAGCTATAATTACCAAGCTATAATTACCAAGCTATAATTACCAAGCTATAATTACCAAGCTATAATTACCAAGCTATAATTACCAAGCTATATTTACCAAGCTATAATTGCCAAGCTATAATTGCCAAGCTATAATTACCAAGCTATAATTACCAAGCTATATTTACCAAATTAATAATTGCCAAGCTATAATTACCAAGCTATAATTACCAAGCTATAATTACCAAGCTATAATTACCAAGCTATAATTACCAAGCTATATTTACCAAGCTATAATTGCCAAGCTATAATTACCAAGCTATAATTACCAAGCTATATTTACCAAATTAATAATTGCCAAGCTATAATTACCAAGCTATAATTACCAAGCTATAATTACCAAGCTATAATTGCCAAGCTATAATTACCAAGCTATAATTACCAAGCTATATTTACCAAGCTATAATTACCAAGCTATAATTACCAAGCTATAATTGCCAAGCTATAATTACCAAGCTATAATTCCCAAGCTATATTTACCAAGCTGTAATTGCCAAGCTATAATTACCAAGCTATAATTACCAAGCTATAATTACCAAGCTATAATTACCAAGCTATATTTACCAAGCTATAATTGCCAAGCTATAATTACCAAGCTATAATTACCAAGCTATAATTACCAAGCTATAATTACCAAGCTATAATTACCAAGCTATAATTACCAAGCTAAAATTACCAAGCTATAATTACCAAGCTATAATTACCAAGCTATAATTACCAAGCTATAATTACCAAGCTATAATTGCCAAGCTATAATTACCAAGCTATAATTACCAAGCTATAATTACCAAGCTATATTTACCAAGCTATAATTACCAAGCTATAATTACCAAGCTATTATTACCAAGCTATAATTACAAAGCTATAATTACCAAGCTATAATTACCAAGCTATAATTACCAAGCTATAATTACCAAGCTATAATTACCAAGCTATAATTACCAAGCTGAAATTACGAAACTGCAAATATCAAGCTTTAATTAGCAAGCTGTGTGCAGCTTAGTTCACGCCTGGGTCACTCCAGCTGGAACTATGCTGGTCAACATGGTCTCTGAGGTGGTTGTTCTTAACTATGTGACCTGTTGTTAACTATGTGACCTGCTCTTAACTATGTGACCTGTTGTTAACTATGTGAACTGTTGTTAACTATGTGACCTGTTCTTAAATATGTGACCTGTTGTTAACTATGTGACCTGTTCTTAACTATGTGGCCTGTTGTTAACTATGTGACCTGCTGTTCTTAACTATGTGACCTGTTCTTAACTATGTGACCTGTTGTTCTTAACTATGTGACCTGTTCTTAACTATGTGACCTGTTCTTAACTATGTGACCTGTTCTTAACTATGTGACCTGTTGTTCTTAACTATGTGACCTGTTCTTAACTATGTGACCTGTTCTTAACTATGTGACCTGTTCTTAACTATGTGACATGTTCTTAACTATGTGACCTGCTGTTAACTATGTGACCTGCTGTTCTTAACTATGTGACCTGCTGTTCTTAACTATGTGACCTGCTGTTAACTATGTGACCTGCTGTTCTTAACTATGTGACCTGCTGTTCTTAACTATGTGACCTGTTCTTAACTGTGTGACCTGTTCTTAACTATGTGACCTGTTCTTAACTACGCGACCTGTTCTTAACTATGTGACCTGTTGTTCTTAACTATATGACCTGTTCTTAACTATGTGACCTGTTCTTAACTATGTGACCTGCTGTTCTTAACTATGTAACTTGTTGTTCTTAGCTATGTGACCTGTTCTTAACTATGTGACCTGTTCTTAACTATGTGACCTGCTGTTCTTAACTATGTGAAATGTTCTTAACTATGTGACCTGTTGTTAACTATGTGACCTGCTGTTCTTAACTATGTGACCTGTTCTTAACTATGTGACCTGTTCTTAACTATGTGACCTGCTCTTCTTAACTATGTGACCTGTTCTTAACTATGTGACCTGTTGCTCTTAACTATGTGACCCGTTGTTCTTAACTATGTGACCTGTTGTTAACTATGTGATCTGTTGTTCTTAACTATGTGACCTGTTCTTAACTATGTGACCTGTTCTTAACTATGTGACCTGCTGTTCTTAACTATGCGACCTGTTCTTAACTATGTGACCTGTTGTTCTTAACTATGTGACCTGTTGTTCTTAACTATGTGACCTGTTGCTCTTAACTATGTGACCTGTTCTTAACTATGTGACTTGCTGTTCTTAACTATGTGACCTGTTCTTAACTATGTGACCTGTTGCTCTTAACTATGTGACCTGTTAACTATATGACCTGCTGTTAACTATGTGACCTGTTCTTAACTATGTGACCTGTTGTTAACTATGTGACCTGCTGTTCTTAACTATGTGACCTGTGTTCTTAACTATGTGACCTGGTGTTCTTAACTATGTGACCTGTGTTCTTAACTATGTGACCTGGTGTTCTTAACTATGTGACCTGTGTTCTTAACTATGTGACCTGGTGTTCTTAACTATGTGACCTGTGTTCTTAACTATGTGACCTGGTGTTCTTAACTATGTGACCTGTGTTCTTAACTATGTGACCTGGTGTTCTTAACTATGTGACCTGCTGTTCTTAACTATGTGACCTGGTGTTCTTAACTATGTGACCTGGTGTTCTTAACTATGTGACCTGGTGTTCTTAACTATGTGACCTGGTGTTCTTAACTATGTGACCTGGTGTTCTTAACTATGTGACCTGCTGTTCTTAACTATGTGACCTGGTGTTCTTAACTATGTGACCTGCTGTTCTTAACTATGTGACCTGTGTTCTTAACTATGTGACCTGGTGTTCTTAACTATGTGACCTGCTGTTCTTAACTATGTGACCTGTGTTCCTAACTATGTGACCTGGTGTTCTTAACTATGTGACCTGGTGTTCTTAACTATGTGACCTGCTGTTCTTAACTATGTGACCTGTGTTCTTAACTATGTGACCTAGTGTTCTTAACTATGTGACCTGCTGTTCTTAGCTATGTGACCTGTGTTCTTAACTATGTGACCTGCTGTTCTTAGCTATGTGACCTGGTGTTCTTAGCTATGTGACCTGGTGTTCTTAACTATGTGACCTGGTGTTCTTAACTATGTGACCTGGTGTTCTTAGCTATGTGACCTGGTGTTCTTAGCTATGTGACCTGGTGTTCTTAGCTATGTGACCTGGTGTTCTTAACTATGTGACCTGGTGTTCTTAACTATGTGACCTGGTGTTCTTAGCTATGTGACCTGGTGTTCTTAGCTATGTGACCTGGTGTTCTTAGCTATGTGACCTGGTGTTCTTAACTATGTGACCTGGTGTTCTTAACTATGTGACCTGCTGTTCTTAGCTATGTGACCTGGTGTTCTTAGCTATGTGACCTGGTGGTCTTAACTATGTGACCTGGTGTTCTTAGCTATGTGACCTGGTGTTCTTAACTATGTGACCTGGTGTTCTTAACTATGTGACCTGCTGTTCTTAGCTATGTGACCTGTTGTTCTTAACTATGTGACCTGTTGTTCTTAACTATGTGACCTGTTGTTCTTAACTATGTGACCTGTTGCTCTTAACTATGTGACGTGTTCTTAACTATGTGACTTTCTGTTCTTAACTATGTGACCTGTTCTTAACTATGTGACCTGTTGCTCTTAACTATGTGACCTGTTAACTATATGACCTGCTGTTAACTATGTGACCTGTTCTTAACTATGTGACCTGTTGTTAACTATGTGACCTGCTGTTCTTAACTATGTGACCTGTGTTCTTAACTATGTGACCTGGTGTTCTTAACTATGTGACCTGTGTTCTTAACTATGTGACCTGGTGTTCTTAACTATGTGACCTGTGTTCTTAACTATGTGACCTGGTGTTCTTAACTATGTGACCTGTGTTCTTAACTATGTGACCTGGTGTTCTTAACTATGTGACCTGTGTTCTTAACTATGTGACCTGGTGTTCTTAACTATGTGACCTGCTGTTCTTAACTATGTGACCTGGTGTTCTTAACTATGTGACCTGGTGTTCTTAACTATGTGACCTGGTGTTCTTAACTATGTGACCTGCTGTTCTTAACTATGTGACCTGGTGTTCTTAACTATGTGACCTGCTGTTCTTAACTATGTGACCTGGTGTTCTTAACTATGTGACCTGCTGTTCTTAACTATGTGACCTGTGTTCTTAACTATGTGACCTGGTGTTCTTAACTATGTGACCTGCTGTTCTTAACTATGTGACCTGTGTTCTTAACTATGTGACCTGGTGTTCTTAACTATGTGACCTGGTGTTCTTAACTATGTGACCTGCTGTTCTTAACTATGTGACCTGTGTTCTTAACTATGTGACCTGGTGTTCTTAACTATGTGACCTGCTTTTCTTAGCTATGTGACCTGTGTTCTTAACTATGTGACCTGCTGTTCTTAGCTATGTGACCTGGTGTTCTTAGCTATGTGACCTGGTGTTCTTAACTATGTGACCTGGTGTTCTTAACTATGTGACCTGGTGTTCTTAGCTATGTGACCTGGTGTTCTTAGCTATGTGACCTGGTGTTCTTAGCTATGTGACCTGGTGTTCTTAACTATGTGACCTGGTGTTCTTAACTATGTGACCTGGTGTTCTTAGCTATGTGACCTGGTGTTCTTAGCTATGTGACCTGGTGTTCTTAGCTATGTGACCTGGTGTTCTTAACTATGTGACCTGGTGTTCTTAACTATGTGACCTGCTGTTCTTAGCTATGTGACCTGGTGTTCTTAGCTATGTGACCTGGTGTTCTTAACTATGTGACCTGGTGTTCTTAGCTATGTGACCTGGTGTTCTTAACTATGTGACCTGGTGTTCTTAACTATGTGACCTGCTGTTCTTAGCTATGTGACCTGTTGTTCTTTCCGTTAAAATAATTATAAACATAACTAAGTGCTAAACCCAGAGGGTCATGTAGCTCTAACTATTAAAAATAATTTTGTGGTTGTTATAGTGCTTAATTAGTTACGTTAATTACCCTAGGTTATAGTAACAGCACTAATTTGCAAGGTTAATAAATTTCACATGTAAAAGATGTATTAATGTTTTGTTTTTGGCGTGTGGCGAGTGTCATGATCTCCCGACCAGCGAACTGATGGTTCAGAATATAGCAGTTATGGGTCCCCACTGCTTTGTTGACTGTCCAGGTGAACCATCCTGTGGTATGAGAGACACCGTGTCAGCCAAGGTGGTGATGTGCCTGGCTGAGAGTCCCGCTCTCACTTAAGCTGGTCTGGACCACTCACACCCTCTCGTGTAATCTGAAGTGTAACCTGCCGTTATGAGTGGCTCTTTGCTCTGTCTTATCGTTATGCTGATGGTTTTAATTTTGTATATTCTGTATATAGGTGTGGAGGAATATAAGGCAGAAGAAAAATGATTCCATCGGTGTTTGCCTCGTTCTTTATTGTCTAGTTGCTCTTTGATTGCCGCCTCGGGTTACGACCAGTGCAACACTTCGTGCATTGTTACGAACACAAGCAACAAAGTCAGTTTATTACTTGTGTTCGTAATAATTTGTGTTGATATAATGTAAAGTTAAATATTATGGCAGCAATAAATTATTCAAAAATAATTATATGTTTCATATATTAGGTAAAAGGACTATGAGGGAAAAGATCATTAGATAGGAGTGGTGGAAGTATAAATGAATGGTGGTGGCAGTTTGTTGGGCAGTCTGCGTGTTCTGTTAGGTGGGTGCATCGTTCACGCTACCCGCCTTTCCTTCTGCACCGGGTGGGAGGTGGCGAGTGTCAGACTGGTGATCAATCACTTGACTTGTGACTCCCATCAAATCTGTAAGTATTCGTTTCACCCCTGTTTAATTTATTATGTGTCTGGGTTAATTTGGGTTTCAATAAGTTTTTATGCTGCAAATTTTTTCTGACCTGATTTGGACTTACGTAGTGTAACAACAGTTAATCTTCACCATAGAGTTACCCACTCACACAGCTCAGTATTACACTGGCTTCACCTCAGCGACCAGGAGGGTGAGGTCGCGCACACTCACCTCCCCACAGCGACACACAAACATTGCAATATTGTAACCACGACCATGGGTTCCAGTCCTAGGCTAGTCACAGTGTTGTTATTGATCAACACATTGTAATATAGTCAACATTAATTCAGTAAAAACCATGCATGTGTACAAACATAGCTTAATGAATGCATATAGAACTATTTACGTTTAATCATATGGAAGCAAGTGAGAAGAATATTTATTTCTGAAATATAACTTTGGGATGTTATTTCTACTTGTTAATGTGGAATCAAGAGGTCGATGAGTACCTACGCTACCTTGTACTACATATATATTTACGCTGACAAAACTGGCCCTAATTACTTTTTGTAACTCACTACCAACACTGGTTGCGACATATCGCCACCACCACTGGTGGTAGTTCACAACCACCATTGT
This sequence comes from Cherax quadricarinatus, assembly GCF_038502225.1. Lineage (NCBI taxonomy): Eukaryota > Metazoa > Arthropoda > Malacostraca > Decapoda > Parastacidae > Cherax > Cherax quadricarinatus. The sequence goes on along the minus strand of NC_091330.1, from coordinate 26,172,885 downwards.
CTGTAGTTCATAACCACCACTGGTTGTAGCTCATCACTGGTTATCTCACCACTGGCTGTAGTTCACTGCTTGTAGTTCACCAATGGTTGTAGATCACTTGTTGTAAATCACAGGCTGTAGTTCACTGGTTGCAGCACACCACTGGTTGTAGTTCACCACTGGTTGGAGATCAACATTGGTTGTAGATCACCACTGGTTATAGCTCACCGCTGGCTGTAGTTTACCACTTGTTGTAGATCATCACTGGTTGTAGCTCGCCATTGGATGTAGATCACCACTGGTTGTAGTTCACCACTGGTTGTAGATCACTGGTTGTAGTTCACCACTGGCTGCAGCTCACCATTGGCAGTAGCTCACCACTGGCTGTAGCTGATCACTGGCTGTAGCTGACCACTGGTTGTAGCTGACCACTGGCTGTAGCTTACCACTGGCTGTAGCTCACCACTGGCTGCAGCTCACCACTGGCTGTAGTTCACCACTGGCTGCAGCTCACCACTGGCTGCAGCTCACAACTGGCTGTAGCTCACCACTGGCTGTAGCTCACCACTGGTTGTAGCTCACCACTGACTGTAGCTCACCACTGGCTGTAGCTCACCACTGGCTGTAGCTCACCACTGGTTGTAGCTCACCACTGGTTGTAGCTCACAACTGGTTGTAGGTCACCATTGGCTGTGGTTCACCACTGGTTGTAGCTCACCACTGGTTGTAGCTCACCACTGGTTGTAGCTCACAACTGGTTGTAGGTCACCATTGGCTGTGGTTCACCACTGGTTGTAGCTCACCACTGGTTGTAGGTCACCATTGGCTGTGGTTCACCACTGGTTGTAGCTCACCACTGGTTGTAGGTCACCATTGGCTGTGGTTCACCACTGGTTGTAGGTCACCATTGGCTGTGGTTCACCACTGGTTGTAGGTCACCATTGGCTGTGGTTCACCACTGGTTGTAGGTCATCAGTGGCTGAAGTTCACCACTGGTTATAGCTTACCACTGGTTGTAGGTCACCACTGGTTGTAGCTCACAACTGGTTATAGCTTACCACTGGTTGTAGCTCACCACTGGTTGTAGTTCACCACTGGTTGAAGCTCACCACTGGTTGTAGGTCACCACTGGTTGTAGCTCACCACTGGCTGTAGATCACCCCTGGTTGTAGATGACTGTAGCTCACCACTGTTTGTAGATCACCACTGGCTGTAGTTCCCTACTGGTTGTAGATCACTGGCTGTAGTTCACCACTGGTTGTAGCTTACCACTGGTTGTAGATCACTGGTTGTACCTCACCACTGGTTGTAGCATACCAATGGTTGTAGATCACTGGTTGTACCTCACCACTGGTTGTAGCATACCAATGGTTGTAGATCATCACTGGTTGTAGCTCATAACTGGTTGTATCTCACCACTGGGTGTAGCTCACTGGTTGTAGCTCACTGGTTGTTGCTAACCACTGGTTGTAGCTCACCACTGGTTGTAGATCACTGGTTGTAGCTCACCACTGGCTATAGGTTACCACTGGTTGCAGTTCACCATTCCTTGTAGATCACCACTGGCTGTAGCTAACCACTGGCTGCAGCTCACCACTGATTGTAGCTCACCCCTGGTTGTAAATCACCACTGACTGTTGTGATGTAGTTCAGCTGGGGTTGTGAGGTCTCTGTAGGGAGACCTAATTTAACCAATTATATGGTCACATCTTGCCTTGGCAAATGGCTGTTAGCCACGCCTTTCCGGCGTAAGTCTGAGGCCTTTTGTTCGTGACGGCGTCAGACCTCTGCGTCAGGTCGTAACACGTGGTCTACGCCTTATCGGGAAGTAGGTGCTTAGAGGAATATAAGCCAGGGAACAGCTGGCAAGGAGGTTGTTGTGACAGGTCCGGGGAGCGAGAGCTCTAGACAGCCGCGTGTGTAGTGGACCACGCATTGGGAATCTTGGGTCAGCTGGTCAGTGAATTAAGAGTACTAGTCCGTGTTGCTGATAACATCTACCTTCCCCCTGGTAATAAGTCTCATAGTTCAATTGTTATATTATGTCAATTTCCATCAGGATATGTTGTATTCTAGCCCTTTTATGTTATTAAGTAAAGTATAGCCATAGTTCCCATTTTTATTTGTACCTTCATATACTATTTCCTCTTCTGTTAAGTACCGGGATAACACAGAAGACGTGATCACTTGCTGGGATACCTCAGGCGGAGTGGGTAAACGTCTCACACTGTAGCTCACCACTGGTTGTAGCTCACCACTGGTTGTAGCTCACCACTGGTTGTAGCTCACCACTGGTTGTAGCTCACCACTGGTTGTAGCTCACCACTGGTTGTAGCTCACTATTGGTTGTAGTTCACCACTGGTTGTAGCTCACCACTGGTTGTAGCTCACCACTGGTTGTAGTTCACCACTGGTTGTAGCTCACTATTGGTTGTAGTTCACCACTGGTTTTAGCTCAATATTGGTTGTAGCTCACCACTGGTTGTAGCTCACCACTGGTTGTAGTTCACCACTGGTTGTAGCTCACTATTGGTTGTAGTTCACCACTGGTTGTAGCTCAATATTGGTTGTAGCTCACCACTGGTTGTAGCTCACCACTGGCTGTAGCTCACCACTGGTTGTAGCTCACTATTGGTTGTAGTTCACCACTGGTTTTAGCTCACCACTGGTCGTAGCTCATTATTGGTTGTAGCTCACCACTGGTTGTAGCTCACCACTGGTTGTAGCTCACTATTGGTTGTAGTTCACCACTGGTTGTAGCTCACCACTGGTTGTAGCTCACTATTGGTTGTAGCTCACCACTGGTTGTAGCTCACTATTGGTTGTAGTTCACCACTGGTTGTAGTTCACTGGTTGTAGCTCACTGGTTGTAGCTCACCACTGGTTGTAGCTCACCACTAGTTGTAGCTCACCACTAGTTGTAGTTCACCACTGGTTGTAGCTCACCACTGGTTGTAGTTCACCACTGGTTGTAGCTCATCACTGGTTCACTGGTTGTAACTCACCACTGGTTGTAGTTCACTGGTTGTAGTTCACCACTGGTTGTAGTTCACTGGTTGTAGCTCACCACTAGTTGTAGTTCACCACTGGTTGTAGTTCACCACTGGTTGTAGCTCACCACTAGTTGTAGTTCACTGGTTGTAGCTCACCACTAGTTGTTCACCACTGGTTGTAGATCACTGGCTGTAGCTCACTAGTGGTTGTAGATCACTGGCTTTAGCTCACCACTGGTTGTAGCTCACCACTAGTTGTAGCTCACCACTAGTTGTAGTTCACCACTGGTTGTAGTTCACCACTGGTTGTAGCTCACCACTGGTTGTAGTTTACCACTGGTTGTAGCTCACCACTGGTTCACTGGTTGTAACTCACCACTGGTTGTAGTTCAATGGTTGTAGTTCACCACTAGTTGTAGTTCACCACTGGTTGTAGTTCACTGGTTGTAGCTCACCACTAGTTGTAGTTCACCACTGGTTGTAGTTCACCACTGGTTGTAGCTCACCACTAGTTGTAGTTCACCACTGGTTGTAGCTCACCACTAGTTGTTCACCACTGTTTGTAGATCACTGGCTGTAGCTCACTAGTGGTTGTAGATCACTGGCTTTAGCTCACCACTGGTTGTAGCTCACCACTAGTTGTAGCTCACTACTGGTTGTAGATAACTTACTTGTACCCAGATTATTAAAGTTTTCTGGCTTAAAATCCCCAATTACGTAAGAGATAACTCATTTAACTGGTTTAATTAAGACGTGACACAAAGCTGGTGGTTAAAATGGCAGGTAATTACCAGCTGACTTGTCTGACTGACTGCCACCACTCATGTTCTCTCAAGCCCTGGCTCAGCTCAGTAGATGAGCTCTTAACTTCAGGTTGAGCTCACCAGGTGAGCTGTAGACCCCAGGCACAGCTCTCCAGGTGAGCTCTCGACCCCAGGTTCAGCTGACGAAGGGATCTCTTGACCCCTGGCTCAGCTGACGAGCTGATTTTGTAACCCTAAGCTGAATTGACTAGGTGCCTTGTCAACCTCAAGCTGAGGTAACTAGGTGTGTTCCCAACCTCAGGCTGCTGTTACTAGGTGCGCTGCCAACCCCAGGCTGAGGTTACTAGGTGCGTTGCCAGCCTCAGGCTGGAAATGAGATACAGTCCCCTTTCCAAGCATGATGCCACAAATCCCCTTCCTTATCTTACGTGATAAACTATGACTGGAAACGAATTCTAATGTACTGAGCCAACTGATGCTTCCCTAACCATGCCGCCAGATACCTTAGTTCATCTGCCATGAATATCCTGGATGGTCCGAGTATCGTGTACACACAGGTGAGGCGGTTGGTATCTGAGTATACTCTCTTAAGTCTGCCCAAACTATCTCTACAGCGTTGCTGGCGAACTGCTTATTCCATTGATATAGAATACCAACGAACTCAAACTGCTGTGCAGCTTCGTGACAATATTCATACCAAATTAAAGGTTGAAGCAACTATGGTGCTCCAGACTGAGGTATCTCCCGCTACAGGAGCTATTAATTGCCAATCTCCACTTAGGCTCCTTCACAATGTGGGTGGACTAACACCAGAGCAGACCAGCAGTCTCGTGAGCAGGTGGTGCACCAGGTTTGTCTCAGGGCGAGTCAGCTTCGTTGGCGCTTGAGTTAGCTAAGCTCAATCTCCAAACATCCGGAGAGCAGCGAGCATTTGCTAAAGAGGAGTTTGATAAGAGAGAAGGAGAGGAGGCAATTTAAGCAGACTATTGGTGACAACTTTAGTGTGCAAAAAGCAGTGCCGTTAGCACCTCACTTTGTTGAGTCTGAGCCTGAACAGTTTTTCGAGACATTTGAAAACCAGGCTCGAGCACTGAGGTGGCCTGGGAAGCATTGGGCAGCACTGGTACATACAGCGTTGTATGGCAAAGTGCAAGAGTTCACAGCTGTTTTAAATAATGAAGAATTTACTAATTATCGGGTTGTTAAAACAACGGTTCTTGGGGTATATCAGTGTATTCCTGCCAAGTACAGGAGGTAATTCCAACTGTGCAAGTGTCAACTGGATCAGTCTCATGTAAACTTTGTGAGGCAGTAGTCAAAAAATTTCACAAAATGGTACAAGACGAGTGGTGTCACAAATTTCACTGGCTTGGTGCAGTTACTTTTGGTGGATAACCTGCTGGAATCTGTTTGACCAGAGGTTGGAGCCTTTCTTGACCACTACATTAGAAGCAGCCAGGCTGGCTGACACTTTTGAGGCTGCTCCTTGTCCGAGCGATCTAATCTTCCCAACAGCCTGGCATGACTAGAGATCGTCATGGACCTGTCCCTGACTGCAGCACGAAGTAGCAGGATGAAAGTGAACAGACGTTGCTGTGACTGACGGATATTGTATAAATAATTTATAAAATCGCCAATTGAGCAACCTGTGCAACATTTGGGTATCTTTATTGTGGAAGTGTTTTCACCAGCCAGTGGCTTCATCAGTCCAGTACAGAGAAGATGAGGAGGAGTTGAAGGTAATCATTTCCTCGCAACACATCTCTAAGCTGAGGGACTGATTAATTTAAACTCATCTTCCACTGTTCTTCCCTGTGTTGGACTGATGAAGTCACCGGCTAGCAAAACGTTCCCACAGTAAAGATACCCAAAAAGACAGAGTTGGGTGTATTGCATTTTCTCGGAGTGTGGAAAAATCATCTAATTCAGTATCGCAGCAGAGATTAGTTCAGAAATTAGAGGAAGAGGCATAGTTAAAAGGCCAAGTGCTCCAGTGTGCCATAAAGTACCTGAATAACAAAAGACAGAAGGAATGTGAAAATACTGGAGCTAAACTGAAGGAATGAGACATCAGAATGGGAAAGAGTAGCAACTTGGTTCCTAGAATGGTTAGTAGTGAGACTGCTACTATTCCTAATGTCTTATTAGTCACTATTCGCTTAAATGCAAGACCAATGAGAGAAATGAGAACTAGAGAGAATAAGAACTGGAAAGAAAATTCCAGGGAGACCTCAGCACATTGCAGATGTGGTCAAACATGGGGATTTTGGAGTTTATTACAACCCAGGATTCCAAATGGCCTGTTACCCCGGGTGTAATGGGAGCAAATAAACACAGTAGAAAAAGTTTAGACTTATATTATCCTTCACAAGTTTAGAACAGTAATATGTACACTATGTACAGTGATAAGTATAGTGCACTCCACGGTAAGCAAAGCAGAAATAGAAGCCACAAGATAGCAGACCGTGCTTCAACCAGCTCTAGAATGGAAATGACAAGGGCAGACAGGAGAGCGGTACTCACATAACCTCTGCGATTGCCAGAACCATCTTCTTATTGGCTCGAACCTGGTCACTAGTTGAACGACGGGGCCCCATCATCAACTCTTAGCAACCTGGTTCGCTGGTTGGGGGAGATAGCCTGTAAATGAGGGTGTGTACATGCGCCGAATAAAGGTTACGTACTCTTTGCATGCCACACCCCCACCCCGAGAAGGCTCAGGATTAGGCTGCCACCTCCCAGTGGTAACCGTGCCGCCATGGCACAAAATAATGGGACCGCCTTTCCTCTCCACCATCCAACTCTTAGATAGAGCTCAGCTTTTCTCGTGACCAAAAGCCAAACCCTAAACTTAGAGTGAGACAGCAGTCAGACAGGCTAGCATAGGTCCAAGATACAGGCGGACGATAGCCCGCATCCCCTCACTAAAAAAAAACCCCACACCAGGGGATAAAAAAAACGAGCATGAAAAGGGGTTACCACAAATAACATCCTAACCTAAATAAAATATTATACTCTAGATAAAGAGTCTGCCAACATATTTTCTTTGCCGGCAATATATTTAATGGACAGATTATATGGGTGCAGCCTTAGCGTCCAGCGCATAAGCCTTGTGTTGTGGTTCTTCATGGCTTGAAGATATACTAGAGGATTGTGATCACTGTAGACTGTGACCACCTACGATGTCTGGCCCACATAAACATCGAAATGCTCCAAAGCCAGAACCAGTGCGAGGGCTTCTTTTTCAATGGTAGAGTAAGCCCTCTGATGTGGCTGGAACTTGGCTGAAAAGTATGCTTCAGGCTGCAACTCCTTGTTCCCAACCCAAGACTCACAAGCATCAACCTGTAATGAAAAAGGTTTGGAGAAGTCTGGAGACAAGAGAATGGGTGCAGTACACAATAATCTTTTTGCTTTATTAAAAGCAGTGTTACAGTCTGAGGTCCAATTAAAGGGAACTTTATGACTGGTAAGAGAGGTAAGAGGGGCTACAATATCTGAGAAATTCTTACAGAATCTTCTGTAAAATCCTATCATGCCTAGGAAACGTTGAAGAGATTTCCTATCATGAGGAACTGGATAATCTTTAATAGAAAGAACTTTAGCAAGTTTAGGTGCAACTTTACTACTACCTACTTCATGGCCTAGAAAAGTGACAGTGGCCTGGCCAAAGGAAGACTTAGATAAATTAACTGTTAAATGGGAACTCTTAAAGGTCTCAAACAGAGCCTTAAGTCTAAGTAGGTGTTGATCCCAAGTATCAGACACCACAACAATATCATCTAGGTACGCTGCCGTGCCTTCAAGTCCTTTAATAGCCTGATGGATAAGTTTCTGGAATGAAGAGGGGGAATTTTTCATTCCGAAGGGTGTAACTGTGTATTGATAATGACCTCCTAGAATTACGAAGGCAGAGATTTCCTTCGCCTTATCTGTCAAAGGTACCTGATAGTAGCCTTTAAGGAGATCTAATTTGGACACAAAAGTAGCCTTACCCACAAAGTCAATTACGTCATCCAGACGAGGAAGAGGGTAAGCATCTGTAATTGTGACCTCGTTGACTTTACGGTAGTCTGTACACATACGAAACCCTCCATCAGCCTTCTTCACAAGGATGCACAATTCTGCTCCTTCCACCCAGGAGACAAGGTGTTGATGCACTTCTGTCATACCTCTGTTTCATCTTGCTTTGAGCTGTCTTTAGGTTAGCCTTGGCTAACTGACGTGCCACCTGCAACCTTGAAGACGGATTGTAGAGTGATGAGCTAACGTCTTCTCCCATCCATCCTTCTTTGAGCACCCGAAGAGGACCTCGTACGTTGTGCCCAAAGATCAGCTCTTGCACTGTCTCTCGTACTGAGAACAGTAACAAAGGTAGTGATTCATCCCAGTCTGTAGGAAAGTGCATGCAAAAAGTTCTCATCATAGTTTTTAACGTCTGATGGAATCTTTCCAAGGCGCCTTGGGACTGAGGATGATAGGCAGTGGATAAGTTGTGGATTATCCCTAACCTAGTTAATACTTCCCTAAATGCTTTGGCAGTGAAGTTAGTACCTTGATCACTTTGAATAGTTTTAGGAATGCCAAAACAAGAAATGAATTTTGTTAAAGCTTTGAGAATAGCTTTAGCATTAATACTACGCATGGGAATTGCTTCAGGGTATCTGGTTACTTTATCCATAATCATAAATAAATACTGATTTCCAGATTTTGATCTAGGTAGTGGACCTACACAATCTATAATTAAATCTGCAAAAGGTTCTCCATCAGCAGGTATAGGTTGGAGAGGTGCAGGTTTAATGGAATGTCCAGGTTTTCCAACTTGCTGACATTCTCGGCAACACCTAATATGATTCTTCACATCTTTCTTTAATTTTGGCCAATAAAATTCTTTTGTGATTCTATACAAGGTTTTTGTAATTCCTAAGTGACCTCCTAATGACGTATTATGAGCTATATTTAATATTTGAGGTCTATACTTTGTTGGAACTACTAACCTGTTAAACAATTGCCGGCCCTCTAGCTCCTTACCAGTCTCAGTGCAGATCAAATAATCGTTTTTAACTTTATACTTGACCGGATGACCCAAAGAGGATTTACCCATGACTGCCTCAAAAGTGAATTTTAAAGAAGGGTCCTTTCGTTGTTCCTCCCGGAAGGACAGTCCCTCGGGCATGGAAACAGAGACATCTGGCAATCCTGCAACCTGGGAATAGGAAGGCTTGATCGGGGTCTGTTCACTTGATTTACGAGGCTCCGGCCGGTGTGCCTCATAAAACAACGTGGCTATTCCGAGATCGGAGTCGTCCAAGGATAGGTCATCATTCCCTCCAGACAACCCTTGGGATGTTGCCCGAGTTATGGCCAACACCGGAGAAGAATTAATCATTATAGGTTCAGGACACGAACTAACAGTAGTAATGTTATTACCCAGTAATAACATGGCATTTTTCATGGGAAATCCTTTTGAGACACCTACAGTCAAGTACCCAGTGTAATATTTGCACTGCACATAAATTTTATGCAAAGGAACAGAATATATAGCTCCTCCAAATGCTTCCAATAAAACAGAGGAATTCAAAGAAGTATTCTCTGAAAGCGGTAATATTCCCTCTCTTACAAGTGAGCAATATGCTCCAGTATCTCTAAAGGTCTTTACTTTAGTTGTTTCTGAGTTTTCCTGAAGGGAAATAAGACTTTTGCAATAATAAGGGGCCATACCTTTTTCTACTTCTCTAGGGGACATGTTACTAGGGATATTAGAGATTTTCCCAATGGGTTGGGGTTTATGGGGGCAGTTGGGACTGATGTGACCTACTTTATTGCACCTGAAGCAGACGACAGGCTTGCCCTTTACTCCCTGTTGACGTTGCAAATGGTGTCGTTCTGGCTGGTGTCTCTCTGGATACTGTTGTCGAGATGCACCATGAGTAGTTTGCCTCTCCGCAGGTGGACCATATGTTGAGAAGCGTGGCTCACCAGGTGACTTAGTTGGCTGACGTAGACGTTCTCCCTCCGGCTGGCACTTCATTCTCCAAGGTTGACGATCTCTGCTGATGCCAGGCTGTTGAAAAGAGAGACGGGACCGCTCGGACAAGGAGCGGTTAGTTTCGAAGGTATCAGCCAACCTGGCTGCCTCCAATGCAGTGGTTAAGTCACGATCCTGCAGAAAGACTCGAACCTCTGGTCCCAGACTCCAGCAGGTTATCAATCAGAATAAGCTGCACCAGCTCCTCAAAGGTAGAGACACCACTTGCTTTATACCAGCTGGTAAAAGCTTTGGTTTGCTGTCTCACAAAGTCCACTAGGGATTGACCAATCTGTCGTCTGCCCAGCTTAAAATTTTTGCGGTATTTGGCTGGGATACATGTATATGCTCCCAACACTGTGGTCTTTACTTGATAATCAGAAAATTCAGCGTCATTTAATACTGACGTAAATTCCTGTGCCTTACCTGATAATGCTGTATGAACCAACGATGCCCAATGCTGTTCCGGCTTTCGAAAAATTGCTCTGGTTCGGCCTCATTGAAGCGGGGAACAAACTGTACTGCTTTTTGTAAACTAAAATCATTTACAGAATGCGAAAACTGCCTCCTTTCTCTTTCCCTATCAAATTCTTCCCTTGCGAATGCTCTCTGTTCCCTAGTTTGCTCAAGATTGATTTTTGCCAGCTCAAGTGCCAACGACACTGATTCACCTTGAGACAACCCAGCTGCACTATACTGACCATTTTGCTCCGTAGGTGTATCATCTTCCTCCTGCAAGAACATAGTAGTTTTTGCCCTAGCTCCCGTAGAGGGAGGAGTCTGATGTGCCATCTCTTCTTCTATAAGTTTGTCAGCAATCAGTGAACGCAGTTGTGCAGCTGTGAGAGTGCGTTTGTATGCAATGCCAATGGAACGAGCAATTTGCCAACAACGCTGTAGGGACAATTTAGGTAGGTTATGCAAAGTATATGCCGACACCAGACGTCTGACTCGTCTAGGTGGCATAAGTTATTTGATATGCACAGTACGATTGCAGAATACCCCAACGTAACACGTTAATTTGCAGAACACGCTTAGCTATGCACAATATGATTGCAGAATACGCATACAAGCAAAGCTGACTGCAAAAAATTCTCCACACCGAACAGGCTAGTAACAACTGACACGCAAAATTTGTAAAGCAATGCCAGACAGCTACACTGTTCTAGAAGATTGACCGTAGCGAAGCGAGCACACCGAACAAGCTAGTAGTGAGCTGTTGAACGATCACACAATAGCAAGGCTGATCATAAAGCAACTGACACACAAAATTTGTAAAGCAATGCCAGACAGCAAGCTGCACAATGTTCCTGCTACGAGCTTCACCCTAAACTCAACCGTTTCTCTAAGTCCAGCTCCAGCTCCCGGACAGGCCCCCATATTACAACCCAGGATTCCAAATGGCCTGTTACCCCGGGTGTAATGGGAGCAAATAAACACAGTAGAAAAAGTTTAGACTTATATTATCCTTCACAAGTTTAGAACAGTAATATGTACACTATGTACAGTGATAAGTATAGTGCACTCCACGGTAAGCAAAGCAGAAATAGAAGCCACAAGATAGCAGACCGTGCTTCAACCAGCTCTAGAATGGAAATGACAAGGGCAGACAGGAGAGCGGTACTCACATAACCTCTGCGATTGCCAAAACCATCTTCTTATTGGCTAGAACCTGGTCACTAGTTGAACGACGGGGCCCCATCATCAACTCTTAGCAACCTGGTTCGCTGGTTGGGGGAGATAGCCTGTAAATGAGGGTGTGTACATGCGCCGAATAAAGGTTACGTACTCTTTGCATGCCACAGAGTTCAATTAAAACAAAGGTAATGTCATACAATTTGGAGAAGGTGAGGACAGACCCGACACGGAGCACAACATGATTAGAGAGAATCTGCAAATATTAGAGAAGTATTTGCTGGACGTTCCTTGTTCATATCTTGAACCGGCTCACATGAACACAGGTACAGGTTATCAAGTCCCCAGACATGGCAATAACCTCGAAAATAGACAAATGGTAGTTTTTTGATTACCCATACATTTCCTTCTTAAATATTTATACTATATACTGTTTGCAATAGAGCATCAAGACGTTACTGAACGAGACAGCAAACCCAGGTTACTCACAGCAGTTAGCTTTCACCTCATACAAGACAGACCAGTGTGTGTGTGTGTGTGTACTCAGCCTGCTAGTTGAACCAGGGCGGTAAATATAACATCAGTCCTTTTGGAGTCAAGCTTCCACACAATCTGTTGACGTATAAACCTAACAGCAAATTAACATGGCTTGGGGAATTATAGAGCCACAATGACCTAACTGCCAGTTTGGCTGGTACAGAGGGACTGCAAGAAGTGGTTGTGTAATGAACACTGAATAAATTATAACATAATTGGCACAGGCCTAGTATATTACAATTTAACTACTTGCTATGACTAACACAACCACCTGTTTCTGCCACTTAGTCGGCTCATTGTCAACTAATCGTCCTGATGCTCAACAAACACCAGGAATCCAGTGAGTTCGGGTGTCCCAAATAGCATCATGTAGAAACCTATACTTTTTAAGTGCTTGTCCAGCTAGTTCTTGAAAGCTTTTTAACCTTGCGTTTACAGTTATAATTCTGTGCCTCCCCCCCCATCAAAAAAATAAAAACTCCCCATAAAGTCATGGACTGCATCTTCTTCCTCAAAGTTCCATTCCTTTCTTTCGAGTTATTCATTATTTTATATTTCCTGCTTGACTGTATCAAAATCTTTAAATATCTTTATCGTTTGAATGAGACATCGTAGTTCCCCGCCCGTTTCCCAAGAGAGAAACAGTTAAATGCTTTTAAGTGTTTTCCCAAGTTTCCAGACCAAAACTGGATGGCAGATTGAAGATGCCGTCTTAACACGTGCATTGTAGAGTCATTATATTTGACATTTTCTGCTGAAAGTTCCTAACTGTGAAGTCTAGCATTCTCTCAGGTTTGCTGGTCGCAGGCAGGCATTGTTTGGTACTTTTGAGGTCGTTGCTTATGATTACTTCGAGGTCCTTTTCTTCTTTTATCTCAGTTCGTTGTGAGTTCTGGTGGCTTTGGTTTGTAGCTTCTACAGCTCACATATCGAAAATCTGGTATCGATCCTCGGCACCGCTGAAAAGTTAGACATGTTTCCTTACATATGCTGCTCCTGTTCATCTAGAAAGAAGTACACTGCTCTGCACGGCATTATGCCGGGTGAGCGCCCCGGCATAATGCCGGCATAATGCCGGGGCGCTGGAACATGAAAGTGGCTGCCCTTGGGTCCCTGGTGGTGTCGATGAGTCTGGAACCCAGTTCTTTAAGGAAACGTGTGGCATTTTCGTCCCTATGACCCCAAGGTCTCCGATCCCACTGTGACGAATTGATACTTTTGGGTTAGGTCCCTGTACTTGCTGATCTTGTACTCCTCTCTGTGATCAGCAGCTCCTCCTTGTCGCCCCACACTGTGAGGGGATATAGGTGTCAGCCAGTGTGGACACGGATAAAGTCCCATGCTAAGAGCTTGCCATTCTTCCAGGGATAGATGGTGATCCCGTCGGGGCGGTTTTCTGGGTTGTGGGTATTTTGGGCTGCTAGTGATCTGGGTTCCCTCTCAGCTGGGCATCCAGCTGTACACAAATAACCAGCACATAGGAGAGGGGGGCTTACGACGACGTTTCGGTCAGACTTGGACCATTTACAAAATCACAGTGTGACTTTTTAAATGGTCCAAGTCGGACCGAAACGTCGTCGTAAGCTCCTGTTCTATGTGCGGGTTATTTGTGTATCGTTCCAGTCACGGTATTGTGCCTTTTTTGTTATCCAGCTGTAGCAAGAGTTCTGTTTATATTATTTTTATTATCACACTGGCCGATTCCCACCAAGGCAGGGTGGCCCGAAAAAGAAAAACTTTCACCATCATTCACTCCATCACTGTCTTGCCAGAAGGGTGCTTTACACTACAGTTTTTAAACTGCAACATTAACACCCCTCCTTCAGAGTGCAGGCACTGTACTTCCCATCTCCAGGACTCAAGTCCGGCCTGCCGGTTTCCCTGAATCCCTTCATAAATGTTACTTTGCTCACACTCCAACAGCACGTCAAGTATTAAAAACCATTTGTCTCCATTCATTCCTATCAAACACGCTCACGCATGCCCGCTGGAAGTCCAAGCCCCTCGCACACAAAACCTCCTTTACCCCCTCCCTCCAACCTTTTCTAGGCCGACCCCTACCCCGCCTTCCTTCCACTACAGACTGATACACTCTTGAAGTCATTCTGTTTTGCTCCATTCTCTCTACATGTCCGAACCACCTCAACAACCCTTCCTCAGCCCTCTGGACAACAGTTTTGGTAATCCCGCACCTCCTCCTAACTTCCAAACTACGAATTCTCTGCATTATATTCACACCACACATTGCCCTCAGACATGACATCTCCACTGCCTCCAGCCTTCTCCTTGCTGCAACATTCATCACCCATGCTTCACACCCATATAAGAGCGTTGGTAAAACTATACTCTCATACATTCCCCTCTTTGCCTCCAAGGACAAAGTTCTTTGTCTCCACAGACTCCTACTTGCCAAGACCCTCACATTTACTTCTCTTACAACCCCATCTGTATATATATTGAACAACCATGGTGACATCACACATCCTTGTCTAAGGCCTACTTTTACTGGGAAATAATCTCCCTCTTTCCTACATACTCTAACTTGAGCCTCACTATCCTCGTAAAAACTCTTCACTGCTTTCAGTAACCTACCTCCTACACCATACACCTGCAACATCTGCCACATTGCCCCCCTATCCACCCTGTCATACGCCTTTTCCAAATCCATAAATGCCACAAAGACCTCTTTAGCCTTATCTAAATACTGTTCACTTATATGTTTCACTGTAAACACCTGGTCCGCACACCCCCTACCTTTCCTAAAGCCTCCTTGTTCATCTGCTATCCTATTCTCCGTCTTACTCTTAATTCTTTCAATAATAACTCTACCATACACTTTACCAGGTATACTCAACAGACTTATCCTCCTATAATTTTTGCACTCTCTTTTGTCCCCTTTGCCTTTATGCAAAGGAACCGTTTATATATATTATATATATTATAAAAATGAAGAATGGACGGGACTCAAAAATATTTTTTTCCTACAGCAGGCCAAACACTGCACAACTGACCCACAAAGCTCACAATAGCAAGATTTTACAAACAATATTTCAGTGATGTGCTTGAATTACAACAGTGACTCACACCATCTCACCCCACACCTGAAAGAGTCTTCATGACACATGTGTTATACCCCCTCAGGTACGTCACCAAAATGCTTTTTATAAATCTTGTTATTTTAAGCTCCGTGGCTCACTGGTACAGCACTGACAAGAACCACGGTTCGAGTCTCCGCGCATTCTTCTCTTTATTCACTAACAGTCAGTCATTACGACTCGTCAAGAACAAAATGGTACAATGCCGTGACTGGAACAATACACAAATAACCCGCGGGTTATTTGTGTATTACGACTTGTACTGAGTTTGTCGGGTATAAGAAGAGATGTACCACGGAAGGTTCTTGGGTTGTGGGAGGTAACAGTCGCTGGATTGTTGTGGGAAGTAACAGTCGCTGGATTGTTGTGGGAGGTAACAGTCGCTGGATTGTTGTGGGAGGTAACAGTCGCTGGATTGTTGTGGGAAGTAACAGTCGCTGGATTGTTGTGGGAAGTAAGAGTCGCTGGATTGTTGTGGGAAGTAACAGTCGCTGGATTGTTGTGGGAGGTAACAGTCGCTGGATTGTTGTGGGAGGTAACAGTCGCTGGATTGTTGTGGGAGGTAACAGTCGCTGGATTGTTGTGGGAGGTAACAGTCGCTGGATTGTTGTGGGAGGTAACAGTCGCTGGATTGTTGTGGGAGGTAACAGTCGCTGGATTGTTGTGGGAAGTAACAGTCGCTGGATTGTTGTGGGAAGTAACAGTCGCTGGATTGTTGTGGGAAGTAACAGTCGCTGGATTGTTGTGGGAGGTAACAGTCGCTGGATTGTTGTGGGAGGTAACAGTCGCTGGATTGTTGTGGGAAGTAACAGTCGCTGGATTGTTGTGGGAAGTAACAGTCGCTAACAGTCGCTGGATTGTTGTGGGAGGTAACAGTCGCTGGATTGTTGTGGGAAGTAACAGTCGCTGGATTGTTGTGGGAGGTAACAGTCGCTGGATTGTTGTGGGAGGTAACAGTCGCTGGATTGTTGTGGGAGGTAACAGTTGCTGGATTGTTGTGGGAAGTAACAGTCGCTGGATTGTTGTGGGAAGTAACAGTCGCTGGATTGTTGTGGGAAGTAACAGTCGCTGGATTGTTGTGGGAAGTAACAGTCGCTGGATTGTTGTGGGAGGTAACAGTCGCTGGATTGTTGTGGGAGGTAACAGTCGCTGGATTGTTGTGGGAAGTAACAGTCGCTGGATTGTTGTGGGAAGTAACAGTCGCTGGATTGTTGTGGGAGGTAACAGTCGCTGGATTGTTGTGGGAGGTAACAGTCGCTGGATTGTTGTGGGAAGTAACAGTCGCTGGATTGTTGTGGGAGGTAACAGTCGCTGGATTGTTGTGGGAGGTAACAGTCGCTGGATTGTTGTGGGAGGTAACAGTTGCTGGATTGTTGTGGGAAGTAACAGTCGCTGGATTGTTGTGGGAAGTAACAGTCGCTGGATTGTTGTGGGAGGTAACAGTCGCTGGATTGTTGTGGGAAGTAACAGTCGCTGGATTGTTGTGGGAGGTAACAGTTGCTGGATTGTTGTGGGAGGTAACAGTTGCTGGATTGTTGTGGGAAGTAACAGTCGCTGGATTGTTGTGGGAAGTAACAGTCGCTGGATTGTTGTGGGAGGTAACAGTCGCTGGATTGTTGTGGGAGGTAACAGTCGCTGGATTGTTGTGGGAGGTAACAGTTGCTGGATTGTTGTGGGAAGTAACAGTCGCTGGATTGTTGTGGGAAGTAACAGTCGCTGGATTGTTGTGGGAGGTAACAGTCGCTGGATTGTTGTGGGAAGTAACAGTCGCTGGATTGTTGTGGGAAGTAACAGTCGCTGGATTGTTGTGGGAGGTAACAGTTGCTGGATTGTTGTGGGAATCTATGCTGATTTCAGGTTATCAGGTTATTATATTCTAGAATAATAATAGTTTGCTTGCCTGTAACGTTAAGCTGATGGGTCGGTAGTTGAGGCACAAGTCTTGTATCTGTCTCTTATATGGCGCTAACATTTGCTAGTTTCAAGTCTATAGGAACAGCCACTCAGGAATCTCAAAGACGAATTGCACAACACGTTAAAGGTAACTCAAAATAATTCTTCAAAAATATCGGGGGAAGAAGAATATAAAAACAAAGGTAGGAGCTTCTTAGTAGTGATAAAGGAAGATTACTTAATTCTTATGAATTCCTAAATATTACTGTTAGTGGGTAAAAGATTATGTTGTTTATAGCTCAGGCAGACCTTGTTTATAGCTCAGGTAGACCTTGTTTATAGCTCAGGCAGACCTTGCTTATAGCTCAGGAAGACCTTGTTTATAGCTCAGGAAGACCTTGTTTATAGCTCAGGCAGACCTTGCTTATAGCTCAGGAAGACCTTGTTTATAGCTCAGGAAGACCTTGTTTATAGCTCAGGAAGACCTTGTTTATAGCTCAGGAAGACCTTGTTTATAGCTCAGGAAGACCTTGTTTATAGCTCAGGCAGACCTTGTTTATAGCTCAGGCAGACCTTGTTTATAGCTCAGGAAGACCTTGTTTATAGCTCAGGAAGACCTTGTTTATAGCTCAGGAAGACCTTGTTTATAGCTCAGGCAGACCTTGTTTATAGCTCAGGAAGACCTTGTTTATAGCTCAGGCAGACCTTGTTTATATCTCAGGAAGACCTTGTTTATAGCTCAGGCAGACCTTGTTTATATATAGCTCAGGCAGACCTTGTTTATAGCTCAGGAAGACCTTGTTTATAGCTCAGGCAGACTTTGTTTATAGTTCAAGCAGAATTTGTTAATAGCTCAGGCAGACATTTCGTCAGCTCTGATGGGTTTATTGATAGCATCTCCAGGTAATTTATCATGCTAAGATTGCTAACTTAGTTAATATTTAGTTACACCTTAAAATAGGGATTTTTTTCAGCTAGAGGACGTGGCTGCCAAGTTCTGTTGTAAATTTGTGCTGTGATACAGACACCAGAACTGTGTTGATGCCACATCCTCTGTTGTCTGTTATTCGTCCTTTATCACTAGTTAAAAGCTCCTACCCTTGTTTTTATATTCTTCTTCCCTCGATGTTTTTTGAAGAATTATTTTGGGTTACCATTGACGTTTGCGCAATTCGTCTTTCAGATTCCCGATTGGCTGTTGATATCCTTCATACACCTGTATGTCTGTGTTCTCCGCAGTTTCCCGTCAATTTAGATTTCTTACATTCATTACTTTTTTTTGGCCTTTTTTTTCCCTCAACTAGTTGCCTTGTCATCCATCCTGTCTTTGTTTCATATTTCTCACGTTTTATCTGTGTTGGTACATTATCTACCACGATATTAATATATATGTTTTAACCTATTCTGCAGTTCCTCTACGTTACCTCTGACTTAGTGTTGAAAACGTTTTGTTACGCGTCTTATCAAAGTCATCTGTTCTGTTATTAGGAACCATCATAATATAACTTTGGGGATGAGGTAGTAATGTGGGAGGGGAAGAGGTAGTAATGTGGGAGGGGAAGAGGTAGTAATGTGGGAGGGGGGGAGGTAGTAATGTGGGAGGGGGAGAGGTAGTAATGTGGGAGGGGGAGAGGTAGTAATGTGGGAGGGGGGGAGGTAGTAATGTGGGAGGGGAAGAGGTAGTAATGTGGGAGGGGAAGAGGTAGTAATGTGGGAGGGGGAGAGGTAGTAATGTGGGAGGGGAAGAGGTAGTAATGTGGGAGGGGGAGAGGTAGTAATGTGGGAGGGGAAGAGGTAGTAATGTGGGAGGGGAAGAGGTAGTAATGTGGGAGGGGAAGAGGTAGTAATGTGGGAGGGGAAGAGGTAGTAATGTGGGAGGGGGGGAGGTAGTAATGTGGGAGGGGGGGAGGTAGTAATGTGGGAGGGGGGGAGGTAGTAATGTGGGAGGGGGAGAGGTAGTAATGTGGGAGGGGGGAGGTAGTAATGTGGGAGGGGAAGAGGTAGTAATGTGGGAGGGGAAGAGGTAGTAATGTGGGAGGGGGAGAGGTAGTAATGTGGGAGGGGAAGAGGTAGTAATGTGGGAGGGGAGAGGTAGTAATGTGGGAGGGGAAGAGGTAGTAATGTGGGAGGGGAAGAGGTAGTAATGTGGGAGGGGAAGAGGTAGTAATGTGGGAGGGGAAGAGGTAGTAATGTGGGAGGGGGAGAGGTAGTAATGTGGGAGGGGAAGAGGTAGTAATGTGGGAGGGGAAGAGGTAGTAATGTGGGAGGGGGAGAGGTAGTAATGTGGGAGGGGGAGAGGTAGTAATGTGGGAGGGGAAGAGGTAGTAATGTGGGAGGGGAAGAGGTAGTAATGTGGGAGGGGAAGAGGTATTAATGTGGGAGGGGAAGAGGTAGTAATGTGGGAGGGGAAGAGGTACTAATGTGGGAGGGGAAGAGGTAGTAATGTGGGAGGGGGAGAGGTAGTAATGTGCGAGGGGAAGAGGAAGTAATGAATGAGGGGAAGAGGTAGTAATGTGGGAGGGGAAGAGATAGTAATGTGGTAAGGGGAAGAGGTAGTAATGTGGGAGGGGGAGAGGTAGTAATGTGGGAGGGGAAGAGGAAGTAATGAATGAGGGGAAGAGGTAGTAATGTGGGAGGGGAGGAGGTGGTAATGTGAGAGGGGAAGAGGAAGTAATGTGGGAGGGGAAGAGGTAGTAATGTGGGAGGGGAAGAGGTAGTAATGTGGGAGGGGAAGAGGTAGTAATGTGAGAGAGGAAGAGGAAGTAATGTGGGAGGGGAAGAGGTAGTAATGTGGGAGGGGAAGAGGTAGTAATGTGGGAGGGGAAGAGGTAGTAATGTGGGAGGGGAAGAGGAAGTAATGTGGGAGGGGAAGAGGTAGTAATGTGGGAGGGGAAGAGGTAGTAATGTGAGAGGGGAAGAGGAAGTAATGTGGGAGGGGAAGAGGTAGTAATGTGGGAGGGGAAGAGGTAGTAATGTGAGAGGGGAAGAGGAAGTAATGTGGGAGGGGAAGAGGTAGTAATGTGGGAGGGGAAGAGGTAGTAATGTGGGAGGGGAAGAGGTAGTAATGTGAGAGGGGAAGAGGAAGTAATGTGGGAGGGGAAGAGGTAGTAATGTGGGAGGGGAAGAGGAAGTAATGTGGGAGGGGAAGAGGTAGTAATGTGGGAGGGGAAGAGGTAGTAATGTGGGAGGGGAAGAGGAAGTAATGTGGGAGGGGAAGAGGTAGTAATGTGGGAGGGGAAGAGGAAGTAATGTGGGAGGGGAAGAGGAAGTAATGTGGGAGGGGAAGAGGTAGTAATGTGGGAGGGGAAGAGGAAGTAATGTGGAAGGGGAAGAGGAAGTAATGTGGGAGGGGAAGAGGTAGTAATGTTGGAGGGGAAGAGGAAGTAATGTGGGAGGGGAAGAGGTAGTAATGTTGGAGGAGAAGAGGTAGTAATGTGGGAGGGGGAGAGGTAGTAATGTGGGAGGGTAAGAGGTAGTAATGTGGGAGGGGGAGAGGTAGTAATGTGGGAGGGGAAGAGGTAGTAATGTGGGAGAGGAAGAGGTATTAATGTGGGAGGGGAAGAGGTAGTAATGTGGGAGGGGAAGAGGTAGTAATGTGGGAGGGGAAGAGGTAGTAATGTTGGAGGGGAAGAGGTAGTAATGTTGGAGGGGAAGAGGTAGTAATGTGGGAGGGGAAGAGGTAGTAATGTGGGAGGGGAAGAGGTAGTAATGTGGGAGGGGAAGAGGTAGTAATGTGGGAGGGGGAGAGGTAGTAATGTGGGAGGGGAAGAGGAAGTAATGAATGAGGGGAAGAGGTAGTAATGTGGGAGGGGAAGAGGTAGTAATGTTGGAGGGGAAGAGGTAGTAATGTGGGAGGGGAAGAGGTAGTAATGTGGGAGGGGAAGAGGTAGTAATGTGGGAGGGGAAGAGGTAGTAATGTGGGAGGAGGAGAGGTAGTAATGTGGGAGGGGAAGAGGAAGTAATGAATGAGGGGAAGAGGTAGTAATGTGGGAGGGGAAGAGATAGTAATGTGGTAGGGGAAGAGGTAGTAATGTGGGAGGGGGAGAGGTAGTAATGTGGAAGGGGAAGAGGAAGTAATGAATGAGGGGAAGAGGTAGTAATGTGGGAGGGGAGGAGGTGGTAATGTGAGAGGGGAAGAGGAAGTAATGTGAGAGGGGAAGAGGTAGTAATGTGGGAGGGGAAGAGGTAGTAATGTGGGAGGGGAAGAGGTAGTAATGTGAGAGAGGAAGAGGAAGTAGTGTGGGAGGGGAAGAGGTAGTAATGTGGGAGGGGAAGAGGTAGTAATGTGGGAGGGGATGAGGTAGTAATGTGAGAGGGGAAGAGGAAGTAATGTGGGAGGGGAAGAGGTAGTAATGTGGGAGGGGAAGAGGTAGTAATGTGAGAGGGGAAGAGGAAGTAATGTGGGAGGGGAAGAGGTAGTAATGTGGGAGGGGAAGAGGTAGTAATGTGGGAGGGGAAGAGGTAGTAATGTGAGAGGGGAAGAGGAAGTAATGTGGGAGGGGAAGAGGTAGTAATGTGGGAGGGGAAGAGGAAGTAATGTGGGAGGGGAAGAGGTAGTAATGTGGGAGGGGAAGAGGTAGTAATGTGGGAGGGGAAGAGGTAGTAATGTGGGAGGGGAAGAGGAAGTAATGTGGGAGGGGAAGAGGTAGTAATGTGGGAGGGGAAGAGGAAGTAATGTGGGAGGGTAAGAGGAAGTAATGTGGGAGGGGAAGAGGTAGTAATGTGGGAGGGGAAGAGGAAGTAATGTGGGAGGGGAAGAGGAAGTAATGTGGGAGGGGAAGAGGTAGTAATGTTGGAGGGGAAGAGGAAGTAATGTGGGAGGGGAAGAGGTAGTAATGTTGGAGGGGAAGAGGTAGTAATGTGGGAGGGGAAGAGGTAGTAATGTGGGAGGGGAAGAGGTAGTAATGTGGGAGGGGAAGAGGTAGTAATGTGGGAGGGGAAGAGGTAGTAATGTGGGAGGGGAAGAGGTAGTAATGTGGGAGGGGGAGAGGTAGTAATGTGGGAGGGGAAGAGGAAGTAATGAATGAGGGGAAGAGGTAGTAATGTGGGAGGGGAAGAGATAGTAATGTGGTAGGGGAAGAGGTAGTAATGTGGGAGGGGGAGAGGTAGTAATGTGAGAGGGGAAGAGGAAGTAATGAATGAGGGGAAGAGGTAGTAATGTGGGAGGGGAAGAGGTGGTAATGTGAGAGGGGAAGAGGAAGTAATGTGGGAGGGGAAGAGGTAGTAATATTGGAGGGGAAGAGGTAGTAATGTGGGGGGGGAAGAGGTAGTAATGTGAGAGAGGAAGAAGAAGTAATGTGGGAGGGGAATAGGTAGTAATGTGGGAGGGGAAGAGGTAGTAATGTGGGAGGGGAAGAGGTAGTAATGTGAGAGGGGAAGAGGAAGTAATGTAGGAGGGGAAGAGGTAGTAATGTGGGAGGGGAAGAGGTAGTAATGTGAGAGGGGAAGAGGAAGTAATGTGGGAGGGGAAGAGGAAGTAATGTGGGAGGGGAAGAGGTAGTAATGTGGGAGGGGAAGAGGTAGTAATGTGAGAGGGGAAGAGAAAGTAATGTGGGAGGGGAAGAGGTAGTAATGTGGGAGGGGAAGAGGTATTAATGTGGGAGGGGAAGAGGTAGTAATGTGGGAGGGAAAGAGGTAGTAATGTGGGAGGGGAAGAGGTAGTAATGTGGGAGGGGAAGAGGAAGTAATGTGGGAGGGGAAGAGGTAGTAATGTGGGAGGGGAAGAGGAAGTAATGTGGGAGGGGAAGAGGAAGTAATGTGGGAGGGGAAGAGGTAGTAATGTGGGAGAGGAAGAGGAAGTAATGTGGGAGGGGAAGAGGA
The DNA here is from genome assembly GCF_038502225.1 of Cherax quadricarinatus. Lineage (NCBI taxonomy): Eukaryota > Metazoa > Arthropoda > Malacostraca > Decapoda > Parastacidae > Cherax > Cherax quadricarinatus. Next base: position 26,150,141 of record NC_091330.1, on the reverse strand, counting down.
AGTAATGTGGGAGGGGAAGAGGTAGTAATGTTGGAGGGGAAGAGGAAGTAATGTGGGAGGGGAAGAGGTAATAATGTTGGAGGGGAAGAGGAAGTAATGTGGGAGGGGAAGAGGTAGTAATGTTGGAGGGGAAGAGGTAGTAATGTGGGAGGGGAAGAGGTAGTAATGTGGGAGGGGAAGAGGTAGTAATGTGGGAGGGGAAGAGGTAGTAATGTGGGAGGGGAAGAGGAAGTAATGAATGAGGGGAAGAGGTAGTAATGTGGGAGGGGAAGAGGTAGTAATGTGAGAGAGGAAGAGGAAGTAATGTGGGAGGGGAAGAGGTAGTAATGTGGGAGGGAAAGAGGTAGTAATGTGGGAGGGGAAGAGGTAGTAATGTGGGAGGGGAAGAGGTAGTAATGTGGGAGGGGAAGAGGTAGTAATGTGGGAGGGGAAGAGGTAGTAATGTGGGAGGGGAAGAGGTAGTAATGTGAGATGGGAAGAGGAAGTAATGTGGGAGGGGAAGAGGTAGTAATGTGGGAGGGGAAGAGGTAGTAATGTGGGAGGGGAGGAAGCTGTAATGTGGGAGGGGAAGAGGTAGAAATGTGGGAGGGACAGAGGAAGTAATGTGGGAGGGGAAGAAGTATTAATGTGGTAGGGGAAGAGGTATTAATGCGGGAGGTGAAGAGGTAGTAATGTGGGAGGGGAAGAGGTTTTTAATGTGGGAGGGGAAGTGGTAGTAATTTGGGAGGGGAAGAGTATTAATGTTATTTTGAAAGTAGTCCCTGTTCACAAAAAGAAGAGCAGAGCAGAAATCAGCAACTACAGACCAGTGTCACTCCAGTCAATCACTGGCAAGATCCTTGAGACAATAATCTCAAGACAAATGACAGTTTTTTGACTACCACTCACTACTTTGTGATCGTCAATATGGCTTCAGGAAAGGTTACTCTGCTGCTGATCTGTTGTTAAACCTCTCCATTAAGTGGCACCAGTCACTGGATGAATCCAAAGTCAGCTGTGTGGTAGCACTGGACATTGCTGGCGCTTTCGACCGGGTGTGGCACCAGGGCCTCTTAGCAAAATTTCAAGCACTGGAAATTGCAGGCTCTACGCTATGTCTCCTCAGTGACTACCTTCATGGTAGATCTCTAAGTGTAGTTCTCAATGGAACGGAATCAGCAAGACATCCTATTGGGGCAAGTGTTCCACAAGGAATCGTGTTGGGACCATTGTTATGGAATGTCTACTTCAATGACCTTCTTCATCTCACCCCAGAATCCCATGCATATGCAGACGACTGTACACTGACATTCACTTATCCAAAAGAAATGCCAGCTACTCTAAGTTACATCAATCAGCAGCTAAGAGCTATATCAGCTTGGGGAAACAGATGGCAAGTAACATTTGCACCTGAGAAAACACAAATGATGATGGTCTCTAGGCACCATGATGATAATGCCGGAGCAGTAGTATGAATGGGAGGGTGCTGGTACCTGGGGAAGAAGTTTATGTCCTTGGGGTGAAATGACTCCAAACTGACCATGAAGAACCACGATGTAAATCTTGCAAACAAGGCAGCCAGGAAGCTTACAGTACTTCGCCATATCTCGCATCTGCTTGACAGTAGGGGTTGCAAGATTCTGTACGAGGCACAAGTACGCTCACACCTTGATTATGCTCCACTTTCTTGGTTTGCCTCCCCCCTCTCATCTGCGACTGCTTGACAGAGTAGAGAACATAGCAAGACGTCTCATCTCTCGCCTGGACCCATCCTGGATAGATCTGTCATTTCAGCAGAACCTTCAACACAGGAGGGATGTGGGTGGCCTTACTGTTATGTACAAGGCCAATATTGTCAAAGTACTACACTTGGCGCCGCTTCGAGGACAGCGTGAAGCAAGCTTCTATACCACAAGACGGGCAGAAAGCAGCAACTTCACTCTGGCTGTACCCTTCTCCAGAACATCACTCCATCTGAGATCATACATACCCAGGATGACTAGAGTCTGGAACACATTCGCACAGCATAATGATGTCAACGAGATAAAGTCAGTTGATCAAATGAAAATGCTGGCCCACAGATGGCTCCAATTTCATCCTGTTCCCTACTTGTATGTCTCATAACAATAAAAATGCTTTCAAATGAGCTGATGTAGGTAACAGCTCTTAGCTTGTCAATAAAGTTAGGAATCTTTAACCTGTAAATAGCTTGTCAATAAAGCTAGGGATCGTTAACCTAACCTTGTTAAATCCTGTGTAAAGGAGAGAGAGAGAGAGAGAGAGAGAGAGAGAGAGAGAGAGAGAGAGAGAGAGAGAGAGAGAGAGAGAGAGAGAGAGAAAGAGTCACTTGGAGGTGAGGTCAAGAGTCACTTGGAGGTGAGGTCAAGAGTCACTTGGAGGTGAGGTCAAGAGTCACTTGGAGGGGAGGTCAAGAGTCACTTGGAGAGGAGGTCAAAGGTCACTTGGAGGGGAGGTAAGGGTCACTTGGAGATGAGGTCAAGGGTCACTTGGAGGTGAGGTCAAGAGTCACTTGGAGGTGAGGTCAAGAGTCACTTGGAGGTGAGGTCAAGAGTCACTTGGAGGGGAGGTCAAGAGTCACTTGGAGGGGAGGTCAAGGGTCACTTGGAGGGGAGGTCAAGGGTCACTTGGAGGTGAGGTCAAGAGTCACTTGGAGGTGAGGTCAAGAGTCACTTGGAGGTGAAGTCAAGAGTCACTTGGAGGTGAAGTCAAGAGTCACTTGGAGGTGAAGTCAAGAGTCACTTGGAGGTGAGGTCAAGAGTCACTTGGAGGTGAGGTCAAGAGTCACTTGGAGGTGAGGTCAAGAGTCACTTGGAGGTGAGGTCAAGAGTCACTTGGAGGTGAAGTCAAGAGTCACTTGGAGGTGAAGTCAAGAGTCACTTGGAGGGGAGGTCAAGAGTCACTTGGAGGGGAGGTCAAGAGTCATTTGGAGGTGAAGTCAAGAGTCACTTGGAGGGGAGGTCAAGAATCACTTGGAGGTGAAGTCAAGAGTCACTTGGAGGGGAGGTCAAGAGTCACTTGGAGGGGAGGTCAAAGGTCACTTGGAGGGGAGGTAAGGGTCACTTGGAGGGGAGGTCAAGGGTCACTTGGAGATGAGGTCAAGGGTCACTTGGAGGAGAGGTCAAGGATCACTTGGAGGGGAGGTCAAAGGTCACTTGGAGGGGAGGGAAGGGTCACTTGGAGGGGAGGTCAAGGGTCACTTGGAGATGAGGTCAAGGGTCAGGTGGAGGTTAGGTCAAGGGTCACTTTGAGGGAGGTCAAGAGTCACTTGGAGGGGAGGTCAAGGGTCACTTGGAGGGGAGGTCAAGGGTCACTTGGAGGGGAGGTCAAGGGTCACTTGGAGGTGAGGTCAAGGGTCAGGTGGAGGTGAGGTCAAGGGTCACTTTGAGGGAGGTCAAGAGTCACTTGGAGGGGAGGTCAAGAGTCACTTGGAGGGAGGTCTAGAGGCACTTGGAGGGGAGGTCAAGAGTCACTTGGAGGGGAGGTCAAGAGTCACTTGGAGGGGAGGTCAAAGGTCACTTGGAGGGGAGGTCAAGGGTCACTTGGAGGGGAGGTCAAGGGTCACTTGGAGGTGAGGTCAAGAGTCACTTGGAGGTGAGGTCAAGGATCAGGTGGAGGTGAGGTCAAGAGTCACTTGGAGGTGAGGTCAAGAGTCACTTGGAGGTGAGGTCAAGAGTCACTTGGAGGGGAGGTCAAGGGTCACTTGGAGGGGAGGTCAAGGGTCACTTGGAGGTGAGGTCAAGAGTCACTTGGAGGTGAGGTCAAGGGTCAGGTGGAGGTGAGGTCAAGAGTCACTTGGAGGTGAGGTCAAGAGTCACTTGGAGGTGAGGTCAAGAGTCACTTGGAGGTGAAGTCAAGAGTCACTTGGAGGTGAGGTCAAGAGTCACTTGGAGGGGAGGTCAAGAGTCACTTGGAGTGGAAGTCAAGGGTCACTTGGAGGGGAGGTCAAGGGTCACTTGGAGGTGAGGTCAAGAGTCACTTGGAGGTGAGGTCAAGGGTCAGGTGGAGGTGAGGTCAAGAGTCACTTGGAGGTGAGGTCAAGAGTCACTTGGAGGTGAGGTAAAGAGTCACTTGGAGGTGAGGTCAAGAGTCACTTGGAGGGGAGGTCAAGAGTCACTTGGAGGGGAGGTCATGGGTCACTTGGAGGGGAGGTCAAGGGTCACTTGGAGGTGAGGTCAAGAGTCACTTGGAGGTGAGGTCAAGAGTCACTTGGAGGTGAAGTCAAGAGTCACTTGGAGGTGAAGTCAAGAGTCACTTGGAGGTGAGGTCAAGAGTCACTTGGAGGGGAGGTCAAGAGTCACTTGGAGGTGAAGTCAAGAGTCACTTGGAGGGGAGGTCAAGAGTCACTTGGAGGTGAAGTCAAGAGTCACTTGGAGGTGAAGTCAAGAGTCACTTGGAGGGGAGGTCAAGAGTCACTTGGAGGGGAGGTCAAAGGTCACTTGGAGGGGAGGTAAGGGTCACTTGGAGGGGAGGTCAAGGGTCACTTGGAGATGAGGTCAAGAGTCACTTGGAGGTGAGGTCAAGAGTCACTTGGAGGGGAGGTCAAGGGTCACTTGGAGGGGAGGTCAAGGGTCACTTGGAGGTGAGGTCAAGAGTCACTTGGAGGTGAGGTCAAGGGTCAGGTGGAGGTGAGGTCAAGAGTCACTTGGAGGTGAGGTCAAGAGTCACTTGGAGGTGAGGTCAAGAGTCACTTGGAGGTGAAGTCAAGAGTCACTTGGAGGTGAGGTCAAGAGTCACTTGGAGGGGAGGTCAAGAGTCACTTGGAGTGGAAGTCAAGGGTCACTTGGAGGGGAGGTCAAGGGTCACTTGGAGGTGAGGTCAAGAGTCACTTGGAGGTGAGGTCAAGGGTCAGGTGGAGGTGAGGTCAAGAGTCACTTGGAGGTGAGGTCAAGAGTCACTTGGAGGTGAGGTAAAGAGTCACTTGGAGGTGAGGTCAAGAGTCACTTGGAGGGGAGGTCAAGAGTCACTTGGAGGGGAGGTCATGGGTCACTTGGAGGGGAGGTCAAGGGTCACTTGGAGGTGAGGTCAAAAGTCACTTGGAGGTGAGGTCAAGAGTCACTTGGAGGTGAAGTCAAGAGTCACTTGGAGGTGAAGTCAAGAGTCACTTGGAGGTGAGGTCAAGAGTCACTTGGAGGGGAGGTCAAGAGTCACTTGGAGGTGAAGTCAAGAGTCACTTGGAGGGGAGGTCAAGAGTCACTTGGAGGTGAAGTCAAGAGTCACTTGGAGGTGAAGTCAAGAGTCACTTGAGGGGAGGTCAAGAGTCACTTGGAGGGGAGGTCAAAGGTCACTTGGAGGGGAGGTAAGGGTCACTTGGAGGGGAGGTCGAATGGGTCACTTGGAGATGAGGTCAAGGGTCACTTGGAGGAGAGGTCAAGGGTCACTTGGAGGGGAGGTCAAAGGTCACTTGGAGGGGAGGGAAGGGTCACTTGGAGGGGAGGTCAAGGGTCACTTGGAGATGAGGTCAAGGGTCACTTGGAGGGGAGGACAAGCGTCACTTGGAGGGGAGGCCAAGGGTCACTTGGAGGTGAGGCTCAAGGGTCAGGTGGAGGTTAGGTCAAGGGTCACTTTGGGGAGGAGGAGGTCAAAGAAGTCACTTGGAGGGGAGGGGAGTCAAGGGTGGTCCCACTTGGAGGGGAGGTCAAGAGTCATACTTGGAGGGAGGCCAAGAGTGCAGTTGGAGGAGGTCAAGGGAGTCACTTGGAGAGTCAAGGGTCACTTGGAGAAAGAGGATCAAGAGTCACTTGGAGGGGAGGTCAAGAAGAGTCACTTGGAGGGGAGGTCAAAAGTCACTTGGAGGAAGGTCAGGGAGGTCACTTGGAGAGGAGGTCAAGGGAGTCACTTGGAGGGAGGATCAAAGGTCAAGCTTGGAGGTGAGGTCAAGGGAGGTCACTTGGAGGGAGGGGAAGAGTCAAAGGTCACGTGGAGGGGAAGTCATGGGTCACTTGAGTGTGGTAGTCTCTGTTGTCAGACTGAGATGGAGATGGGAGCCCGAGGTGCCAAGCCTGTTCACGTTTTGTAGGTCTGCCGCCGAGTGAGACCGGGACAGAGGGATCACTGCCCATGTGTATCCCTATGACGTCACACAAAGCCAAAGGCCTACGAGGGATCTCGTGTCTAAAGCACAGGGATGATACTAATATGCTATGCTATATAATACTGGGAATACAGGGATCAGCAACTATGCTGACAAAGGGTCACTTGGAGGGGAGGTCAAGGGTCACTTGGAGGGGAGGTCAATGGTCACTTGGATGTGAGGTGAAGGGTCAGGAGGAGGGGAGGTCAAGGGTCACTTTGAGGGAGGTCAAGAGTCACTTGGAGGTGAGGTCAAGGGTCACTTGGAGGGGAGGTCAAGGGTCACTTGGAGGGGAGGTCAAGGGTCACTTTGAGGGAGGTCAAGAGTCACTTGGAGGGGAGGTCAAGGGTCACTTGGAGGGGAGGTCAAGAGTCACTTGGAGGGGAGGCCAAGAGTCACTTGGAGGGGAGGTCAAGGGTCACTTGGAGGGGAGGTCAAGGGTCACTTGGAGAAGAGGTCAAGAGTCACTTGGAGGGGAGGTCAAGGGTCACTTGGAGGGGAGGTAAAGGGTCACTTGGAGGGGAGGTCAAGGGTCACTTGGAGGGGAGGTCAAGGGTCACTTGGAGGGGAGGTCAAGGGTCACTTGGAGGGGAGGTCAAGGGTCACTTGGAGGTGAGGTCAAGGGTCACTTGGAGGGGAGGTCAAGGGTCACTTGGAGGGGAGGTCAAGGGTCACTTGGAGGTGAGGTCAAGGGTCAGGTGGAGGTTAGGTCAAGGGTCACTTTGAGGGAGGTCAAGAGTCACTTGGAGGGGAGGTCAAGAGTCACTTGGAGGGAGGTCAAGAGGCACTTGGAGGGGAGGTCAAGAGTCACTTTGAGGGGAGGTCAAGAGTCACTTGGAGGGGAGGTCAAGGATCACTTGGAAATGCGGTCAATGTGGGTGGATTAACGTATAAAAAGGATTAAAGTGGGAGAGAAGGTATTAACGAGGAAGGAGAGGAAGTATTAACGAGGGATGAGAGAAGGTATTAATGTGGGAGGGGAGAAGGCTTGTGTGTGGGAGGGGTAGAGTTATTAATGTGAGAGGGGAAGAGGTATTATGTGAGAGGGGGAGAAAGTACTAATATGGGAGGGGAAGAGGTATTAATGTGGGAGGGGACGAAATATTGATGTGGGAGGGGGAAATAGCATTATTGTCGGAGGGGAAGATGTATTAATGTGTGAAGGGAAGAGGTATTAATGTGGAAGGAGAGTAAATGTTAATGTAGGAGAGGAGTACGTATTATTGTAGGAAGGGGAGAAGTATTAATGTGGGAGATGAGGAGATATTAATATGGGAGATGAGGAGGTATTAATGTGGGAGAGGAGTATGTATTAATGTGGGATGGAAGGAGGTATTAATGTGGGAGGATAGTATGTATTAATGTGGGATGGGAGGAGGTATTATTGTGCTAGATGAGGATGTATTAATGTGGGAGGGGAGACAGAATGTAAGGGGAGGCACTAAATTATTCAAGATCACGACCCTATCGTGTTCCAGGAGAAACCTTCGGCAGTTTGTACAACCTGTACAGCATCAACCTGTACAGCATCAACCTGTACAACATCAACCTGTACAGCATCAACCTGTACAGCATAAACCTGTACAGCATCAACCTGTACAGCATCAACCTGTACAGCATCAACCAGTACAGCATCAACCTGTACAGCATCAACCTGTACAGCATCAACCTGTACAGCATCAACCTGTACAGCATCAACCTGTACAGCATCAACCAGTACAGCATCAACCTGTACAGCATCAACCTGTACAGCATCAACCTGTACAGCATCAACCTGTACAGCATCAACCTGTACAGCATCAACCTGTACAGCATCAACCTGTACAGCATCAACCTGTACAGCATCAGCCAGTACAGCATCAACCTGTACAGCATCAACCTGTACAGCATCAACCTGTACAGCATCAACCTGTACAGCATCAATCTGTACAGCATCAACCTGTACAGCATCAACCTGTACAGCATCAGCCAGTACAGCATCAACCTGTACAGCATCAACCTGTACAGCATCAACCTGTACAGCATCAACCTGTACAGCATCAACATCTACAGCATCAACCTGTAGAGCATCAACCTGTACAGCATCAACCTGTGCAGCATCAACTTGTACAGCATCAACCTGTACAGCATCAACCTGTACAGCATCAACCTGTACAGCATCAATCTGTACAGCATCAACCTGTACAGCATCAACCTGTACAGCATCAGCCAGTACAGCATCAACCTGTACAGTATCAACCTGTACAGCATCAACCTGTACAGCATCAACATCTACAGCATCAACCTGTAGAGCATCAACCTGTACAGCATCAACCTGTGCAGCATCAACCTGTACAGCATCAACCTGTACAGCATCAACCTGTACAGCATCAACCTGTACAGCATCAACCTGTACTGCACCATCCTGTACAGCATCATCCTGTACAGCATCAACCTGTACAGCATCAACCTGTACAGCATCAACCTGTACAGCATCAACCTGTACAGCATCAACCTGTACAGCATCATCCTGTACAGCATCAACCTGTACAGCATCAACCTGTACAGCATCAACCTGTACAGCATCAACCTGTACAGCATCAACCTGTACAGCATCAACCTGTACAGCATCATCCTGTACAGCATCAACCTGTACAACATCAACCTGTACAGCATCAATCTGTACAGCATCAACCTGTACAGCATCAACATGTACAGCATCAACCTGTACAGCATCAACCTGTACAGCATCAACCTGTACAGCATCAACCTGTACAGCATCAACCTGTACAGCATCAACCTGTACTGCATCAACCTGCACAGCATCAACATTTACAGCATCAACCTGTACAGCATCAACCTGTACAGCATCAACATATAGAGCATCAACCTGTAGAGCATCAACCTGTACAGCATCAACCTGTACAGCATCAACCTGTACAGCATCAACCTGTACAGCATCAACCTGTACAGCATCAACATCTACAGCATCAACCTGTACAGCATCAACCTGTACAGCATCAACCTGTACAGCATCAACCTGTACAGCATCAACCTGTACAGCATCAACATGTACATCATCAACCTGTAGAGCATCAACCTGTACAGCATCAACCTGTACTGCATCAACCTGTGCTGCATCAACTTGTACAGCATCAACCTGTACAGCATCAACCTGTACTGCATCAACCTGTGCTGCATCAACTTGTACAGCATCAACCTGTACAGCATCAACCTGTACAGCATCAACATGTACATCATCAACCTGTACAGCATCAACCTGTACAGCATCATCCTGTACAGCATCAACCTGTACTGCATCAACCTGTGCTGCATCAACTTGTACAGCATCAACCTGTACTGCATCAACTTGTACAGCATCATCCTGTACAGCATGAACCTGTACAGCATCAACCTGTACTGCATCAACCTGTACAGCATCAACCTGTACTGCATCAACTTGTACAGCATCATCCTGTACAGCATCAACCTGTACTGCATCAACTTGTACAGCATCATCCTGTACAGCATCAGCCTGTACTGCATCAACCTGTACAGCATCAACCTGTACTGCATCCTGTACAGCATCAACCTGTACTGAATCAACCTGTACTGCATCAACTTGTACAGAATCATCCTGTACAGCATCAACTTGTACAGCATCATCCTGTACAGCATCAACCTGTACTGCATCATCCTGTACAGCATCAACCTGTACAGCATCAACCTGTACAGCATCAGCCTGTACAGCATCAACCTGTACTGCATCATCCTACACAGCATCAACCTGTACAACATCAACCTGTACAGCATCAACCTGTAGTGCATCATCCTGTACAGCATCAACCTGTACAGCATCAACCTGTACTGCATCAGCCTGTACAGCATCAACCTGTACAGCATCAACCTGTACTGCATCATCCTGTACAGCATCAACCTGTACAGCATCATCCTGTTCAGCATCAACCTGTACAGCATCAACCTGTACTGCATCATCCTGTACAGCATCAACCTGTACAGCATCAACCTGTACAGCATCATCCTGTACAGCATCAACCTGTACAGCATCAACCTGTACTGCATCATCCTGTACAGCATTAACCTGTACTGCATCATCCTGTACAGCATCAACCTGTACAGCATCAACCTGTACAGCATCAACCTGTACAGCATCATCCTGTACAGCATCATCCTGTACAGCATCAACCTGTACAGCATCAACCTGTACAGCATCAACCTGTACAGCATCATCCTGTACAGCATCATCCTGTACAGCATCAACCTGTACAGCATCAACCTGTACAGCATCATCCTGTACAGCATCATCCTGTACAGCATCAACCTGTACAGCATAATCTGTACAGCATCAACTTGTACAGCATCAATCTGTACAGCATCAACCTGTACAGCATCAACCTGTACAGCATGATCCTTTACAGCATCAACTTGTACAGCATCAACCTGTACAGCATTCTGTACAGTATCAATCTGTAAAGCATCAACTTGCACAGCATCAATCTGTACAACATCAATCTGTACAGCATCAGCGTGTACAGCATCAACCAGTACAGCATCAACCAGTACAGCATCAACCTGTACAGCATCAACCTGTACAGCATCATCCTGTACAGCATCAACCTGTGCAGCATCAACCTGTACTGCATCCTGTACAGCATCAACCTGTACTGCATCATCCTGTACAGCATCAACCAGTACAGCATCAACCTGTACAGCATCAACCTGTACACCAACCTGTACAGCATCATCCTGTACAGCATCAACCTGTACTGCATCATCCTGTAGAGCATCAACCTGTACTGCATCATCCTGTACAGCATCAACCAGTACAGCATCAACCTGTACAGCATCAACCTGTACACCAACCTGTACAGCATCATCCTGTACAGCATCAACCTGTACTGCATCATCCTGTACAGCATCAACCAGTACAGCATCAACCTGTACAGCATCAACCTGTACACCAACCTGTACAGCATCATCCTGTACAGCATCATCCTGTACAGCATCAACCTGTACTGCATCCTGTACAGCATCAACCTGTACAGCATCATCCTGTACAGCATCAAGCAGTACAGCATCATCCTGTACAGCATCAACCTGTACAGCATCATCCTGTACAGCATCGATCTGTACAGCATCAACCTGTACACCAACCTGTACAGCATCATCCTGTACAGCATCAACTTGTACAGCATCAACCTGTACAGCATCATGTACAGCATCAACCTGTACAGCATCAACCTGTACTGCATCAGCCTGTACAGCATCAACCTGTACAGCATCAACCTGTACTGCATCATCCTGTACAGCATCAACCTGTACAGCATCATCCTGTTCAGCATCAACCTGTACAGCATAAACCTGTACTGCATCATCCTGTACAGCATCAACCTGTACAGCATCAACCTGTACAGCATCAACCTGTACAGCATCATCCCGTACAGCATCAACCTGTACTGCATCATTCTGTACAGCATCAACCTGTACTGCATCCTGTACAGCATTAACCTGTACAGCATCATCCTGTACAGCATCAACCTGTACAGCATCAACCTGTACTGCATCATCCTGTACAGCATTAACCTGTACTGCATCATCCTGTACAGCATCAACCTGTACAGCATCAACCTGTACAGCATCAACCTGTACAGCATCATCCTGTACAGCATCATCCTGTACAGCATCAACCTGTACAGCATCAACCTGTACAGCATCAACCTGTACAGCATCATCCTGTACAGCATCATCCTGTACAGCATCAACCTGTAGAGCATCAACCTGTACAGCATCAACCTGTACAGCATCATCCTGTACAGCATCATCCTGTACAGCATCAACATGTACAGCATAATCTGTACAGCATCAACTTGTACAGCATCAATCTGTACAGCATCAACCTGTACAGCATCAACCTGTACAGCATCATCCTTTACAGCATCAACTTGTACAGCATCAACCTGTACAGCATTCTGTACAGTATCAATCTGTAAAGCATCAACTTGCACAGCATCAATCTGTACAACATCAATCTGTACAGCATCAGCGTGTACAGCATCAACCAGTACAGCATCAACCAGTACAGCATCAACCTGTACAGCATCAACCTGTACAGCATCATCCTGTACAGCATCAACCTGTGCAGCATCAACCTGTACTGCATCATCCTGTACAGCATCAACCTGTACTGCATCATCCTGTACAGCATCAACCAGTACAGCATCAACCTGTACAGCATCAACCTGTACACCAACCTGTACAGCATCATCCTGTACAGCATCAACCTGTACTGCATCATCCAGTAGAGCATCAACCTGTACTGCATCATCCTGTACAGCATCAACCAGTACAGCATCAACCTGTACAGCATCAACCTGTACACCAACCTGTACAGCATCATCCTGTACAGCATCAACCTGTACTGCATCATCCTGTACAGCATCAACCAGTACAGCATCAACCTGTACAGCATCAACCTGTACACCAACCTGTACAGCATCATCCTGTACAGCATCATCCTGTACAGCATCAACCTGTACTGCATCCTGTACAGCATCAACCTGTACAGCATCATCCTGTACAGCATCAAGCAGTACAGCATCATCCTGTACAGCATCAACCTGTACAGCATCATCCTGTACAGCATCGATCTGTACAGCATCAACCTGTACACCAACCTGTACAGCATCATCCTGTACAGCATCAACTTGTACAGCATCAACCTGTACAGCATCCTGTACAGTATCAATCTGTAAAGCATCAACTTGTACAGCATCAATCTGTACAGCATCAATCTGTACAGCATTAACCAGTACAGCATCAGCGTGTACAGCATCAACCAGTACAGCATCAGCGTGTACAGCAGCAACATGTACAGCATCAACCAGTACAGCATCAGCGTGTACAGCAGCAACATGTACAGCATCAACCAGTACAGCATCAGCGTGTACAGCAGCAACATGTACAGCATCAACCAGTACAGCATCAGCGTGTACAGCAGCATGTACAGCATGAGCGTGCACAGTATCAATCTGTACAAAAATCAGCGTGTACAGCAGCAACCTGTGCAACACAGGCGCTTACAGCATCAATCTGCACAACAGCGTGTACAGCATCAACCCGTTTAGCATCATGTACAGCATCAACCCGTGTAGCATCATGTACAGCATCAACCCGTTCACCATCAACGTGTAAAGCATCAACGCGTTCACTATCAACCTATACATCAGCAGCGTCTACAGCACCAACCTGAACAGCATCAACCTGAACAGCATCAACCTGTACAGCATGAACATCGTATCCGACATTAACGTGTACAGCATCAACGTGACAGAATCATGTGTACAACATGTGTACATACATGTACTCAACCCGCCCAACAAGTCTTCAGAAGTACACAAATGTGCAGCCAGACAGCAAATTTGTCCCTTACATAAACATTTATTTACTGTTAATTAAACGGCAGACATAACCCGAGTCCAGAGTTATATTAGTACTTGTAAGAACATAAGAAATAAGAAAGGAGGAACACTGCAGCAGCCCTACTGGCCCATGCGAGGCAGGTCCATGTCAACCCCGGTTTAGATCAATTACTCACCCAGTCAGGTCATATTCACTTAGGGAAGGAGCAAGACATCAGACCTAGTAGCACAAGTTAGTCAGGTCCAACTCACTCTCACCCACCCACACCCACTCATGTATTTATGTAGCCTATTTTTAAAACTACACAACGTTTTAGCTTCTATGACGGAACTCGGGAGTTTGTTCCACTCATCCACAACTCTATTACCAAACTAGTGCTTTCCTATATCCTTCCTGAATCTGATTTTTTCCAACTTGAAACTATTGCTGCGAGTCCTGTCTTGGTTAGATATTTTCAGCACTCCATTTACATCCTCTTTATTTATTCCTGTTTTCCATTTATACACCTCAATCATGTCCCCCCTAATTCTACGCCTTTCTAGAGAGTGCAGATTCAGGGACTTCAGTCTATCCTCATGAGGAAAATTTCTGATACATGGGATCAACTTTGTCATCCTCCTCTGTACGTTTTCCAGAGCATTTATATCCATTCTGTAATACGGTGACCAAAACTGTGCAGCATAATCTAAATAAGGCCTAACCAAGGATATATAGAGTTGAAGAACAACCTGATATGAAGCCAAGAATTCTGTTAGCTTTATTGCAAGCACTAATGCACTGTTGTCTTGCTTTTATATCACTGCTAACCAGAACTCCTAAATCCTTTTCGCAATCAATAATATTAAGATCTACATTATTTAGTTTATATGTGGCATGATTATTTTCCCGTTCAACATTTAGAACTTTGCATTTGTCTATATTAAACTGCATCTGTCACTTCTTCGACCACTGCATCAGTCTATTCAAATCCTCCTGGAGTGCTCTAGTGTCCTCATTAGAATGAATTTGACGGCCTATTTTGGTGTCATCAGCAAATTTGCTCATGTCACTATTTATTCCCTCATCTATGTCGTTTATGTAAATTGTGAACAACAAAGGGCCCAACACTGACCCCTGTGGAACACCACTTGTGACGTGCCCCCATTCTGATATTAGTACTTATATTAGTACTTATATTAGTACTTATATTAGTACTTAAATTAGTAGTTTGAAGAAGAGTAATATTAATAAAGAAAGATTTACATCAAAGACATAGTTTGAGGAAGACAAGTTAATAATAAATAAAGGATATAAATGAAGGAAATCTGAAGGAAAAAAATAGTGAGAAATTAGAAGCAAGATACTTAGATGTATTCAAATTGGAAGTATTTATTACAGGTAAGAATAGACGAGTGGTACGTTATGTTATGCTATCCGTGAGTCGTCCGTACATTGTACCTGTCTCTGAGACCAACACACACACACACACACACACACACACACACACACACACACACACACACACACACACACACACACACACACACACACACACGTCTTCAACGGCTCGCTAATAATATCGAGAAATTAGAATTTTCTTAGAAATCTATTATTTTTTGTAATCATAATTAATGTAACACAGACAAAAGGATCGCCATTAATCTGTTACTTACATAACTTAATGTAAATTCCAGTTTCTTAACGTAAATCTCCCATTCAGAAGAACAATTCCATTACCTTTATCAAGTTTGGTAATAATACCTTTGTTCAAGGTATTATGGCGTCTTCCACAGTAGAATTTTTTTTGTCAGGGTAATATCCTTTAAACACAATGTGCTTACAGGAGACTTAAAAAAAAAACACGAGACAGTTTTTGTTATTATTTAGGTAAATATTGTTAAGATCTTCAAAGTGAACATCCCTTTCAGTAGGAGTCAAGAAACGATTAATGTAATTATAAACCATTTTCTCTGGAGAAGTGTGAGTAAGGTAACAACCTTGTTGACACTCCAACAGCACGTCAAACCATAAAAAAGACTTGCCGCCACTCCTATTTAATTTGCTCACATATACCGTTTGGATATTCAAGCCTCTCTTATACAAAACCTCCTTCACTCCCTTCTTGCCATACTTTCCCAGGACCACCCCTACCCCTCCTTCCTTTCACTTCAAATTTATACACTCTCCAAGTCATCGTATTTTGCTTCATCCTCTCTAAATGCCCAACAAACCATCCATAAAATTCTTACATTCTTTTATCCCCCTATTCTCTCATTCAGACGGAATATACATGTTCTCTCCTAATTCCTTCCCCATTTTCATACAATTATTGAACAAATGCACCAACTATACTAAAGAGTTGTATCTCCACACACGTTTAGCATTTCTGTTTTGATCCCGTCTATCCTAACTGTTTTACCTGCTTTTATTCCACTCACTGTCTCACACACTTCCCGACCCTTCCGCTCACATCTGGTTTTTCCTCGCTCCTACTAGATGTTATATGTCACTGACCAATGCATAAAATCACTGCCTCCGTCTCTTCATCAACAACAGCTTCTCATAATATTCCTTACATCTTCCCCATCTAACAACGCCCATCTTATGTTTTTAACTGTTAAATTCATTTATACACATTTCACTCCACAAATATTTTTTTTATTTTCAGCAAAATTTGTTAATAATGCCTCACCCATTATCTCACTGACTTTTCTTTTACTCTTCCTCACCACTCTTGTAACCTCTCTTTTATTCTCCTTATACTCCACCCTCTGTATATTACTTCTGCTTCATAAATTCCTCTCATATGCCAACCTTTCGTCTTACCACTCTCTTTACTTCGTCATTCCACCAATCATTCCTCTTCCTTCCTGCATCCACCTTACTGTCTCCTCAACTTTCAGCTGCACACTCCAACACTGCATTCTTAAACCTACCTCATACTTCTTATACCTCCTCCTGCTCATTGCCTATATTCTCACTAGCCCATCTTTTTCCCAGTAGTTGCTTTTATCTTACCCTCTTTTCTTTAATTCATAAAATTTCAGTTTTCTGTTACTAACTGATGACATTCTCATTGTGTCCCAGCAACCTTTTTCTCTCACTGTAGTTACTACTAAATAATGATTTGATTAATTTCCTTGAACGTCTCCTCTTAGTTAATTCCTCTCATTTCTGGTACTAGTCTGGTTACAAAACTTGGAAACTTTCTGAGCTTCTGTATGTGGTTAACCAGGTGTGCTTGACCAGATGTGGGCTCCATGGTGAAGCTGCGTACTCAATGACTGGCCTAACGTATGTCGTATATAAAGTTTTGAATAAATCTTTGTTCATTTTCCTGAATGGTGTTCTGAGGTTTGCTAATTTTATATACTGTTGACGTTGTATGTTTACGTGCGCATTCTGCTGATATGTTTGGTGTAATGTGTATCCTAAGCTGCGTTTCGCTCTGATATTTACAGCTTCTCTCTTCCCATGATGTTCGCTGTGTCCGGTTTATCGTCACTTTCTTATCACATGATCTTGCATTTATTTGGATGAAATTCCAGAATCTACTCATTTGTTTTTCCGTCAACAAATAGTGACATAGGATATGATTCCCTCTGCTAGGTCGTTAACGTACGTTTATGTTAGGAACAGTAGTGGTACAAACATTGATCCTTGTGGAACCCAGCTCGTTACTCTCTCCCATTCTAATGACTTGGTCCTTACTGTACTCTCCGCCTTTTATTATTGAGGTTGTTCCTGACCCACTTGAGCACTCTGCCATTTAACTCCTGCTTGTTCTTTTAATTTCTAGACTAATCTCTGGTGTGGCACGGTATCAAACGTTTTATTACAACCCAAGAAGATGCAATTTGCCCAACCCTACGACTAAGACCCACGTTAGGAAACACTTGTCCTGTTCCCTGACGAATCTTACCTAACCTATCTTTCTTGTTTTATCTCTGTGGTTCTGTCAAAGAATTCCTGTAAGCTCGTAATACATTTCCATCCATAAATCTTTCCTGGTTTTTCTCTAAGAATCTTCCCAAGTAATCCAATATCTTTTTCCTTACAGTTTTCTGCAGAACTTCAGAGAAATGAATTTTAGTAGGAGAGAGGAAGGGTATTATTATTTGTGTAGTGAATGAGAGAAGGAGAATGACCTGCTGGGATATGAGGAAATGATTGGTCGAGAAATTAAAATATATGATTAATTTCTCTCTCTCTCTCTCTCTCTCTCTCTCTCTCTCTCTCTCTCTCTCTCTCTCTCTCTCTCTCTCTCTCTCTCTCTCTCTCTCTCTCAGACAAGGACGGCAGGAAAGGTACTGCAATGAATCAAGGCATAAATAAGGAAAGACAGTAATAGCCTTGAAACAACCGTCACTCTGGACAGGTACAACCAGCTTTGACCTTCAGTACCAGCAGTACCATGTACCTGCTTTGACCTTCAGTACCAGCAGTACCATGTACCTGCTTTGACATGTAGTACCAGCAGTACCATGTACCTGCTGTGACATGTAGTACCAGCAGTACCATGTACCTGCTTTGACATGTAGTACCAGCAGTTCCATGAAACTGCTTTGACATGCAGTACCATGTTCCTGCTTTGATATGCAGTACCATGTACCAGTAATATGCAAGTGGGAGGAGCAACATACAGGTGGGAGGAGCAACATACAGGTGGGAGGAACAGCATACAGGTGGGAGGAGCAACATACAGGTGGGAAGAACAGCATACAGATGGGAGGAGCAACATACAGGTGGGAGGAGCAACATACAGGTGGGAGGAACAACGTGCATGCGGGAAGAACAACATACATGTGGGAGGAACAACATTCAGGTGGGAGGAGCAACATACATGAGGGAGGAGCAACATACATGTGGGAGGAGCAACATACAGGTGGGAGGAGATTTTTTCATAGAACCGAGAAATTTTTTTTTATTCGATCCACTGACCAGTGACGCAGGTGGAAGCAGTGGTGCTATGGGAGGGAGTGTGAGAGGTGCCTGGCCAGGCTAGAGGGAGGGGGGGAGAGGTGTCCGGCCAGGCTAGTGGGAGGGAGAGAGAGAGAGAGAGAGAGAGAGAGAGAGAGAGAGAGAGAGAAGATATCCTTGGGGGTGAAATTTGACTCCAAACTAACCATGAAGAACCATGTTGTAAATCTTGCAAACAAGGCAGCCAGGAAGCTTACAGCACTTCGCCGTATCTCGCATCTTCTTGACAGATAGATCTGTCATTTCTGCAGAGCCTTCAACACGGGAGGGATGTGGGTGGCCTTACTGTTATGTACAAGGCCAATATTGTCAAAGTACCACACTAGGATCCACTTGGAGGACAGCGTGAAACAAGCTTTTATGCCACAAGACGGGCAGAAAGCAGCAACTTCACTCTGTCTGTACCCTTCTCCAGAACATCACTCCATCTGAGATCATATATACCCAGGATGACTCGAGTATAGAACACATTCGTACAGCATAATGATGTCAACGAGATAAAGTCAGTTGATCAAATGAAAATGCTGGCCCACAGATGGCTCCAACTTCATCCTGTTTCCTACTTGTATGTCTCATAACAATAAAAATGCTTTCAAATGAGTTGATGTAGGTAACAGCTCTTAACTGGCTATTACAACCCAGGATTCCAAGTGGCCTGTTATCCCAGGTGTAATGGGAGCAAAATAAACACAGCTGAAAAAGTTTACTTATATTATCCTTCACCAATTTAGAACAGCAATATGTACACTATGTACAGTGATAAGTATAGTGCACTCCACGGTAAGCAAGGCAGAAATAGAAGCCACAAGACAGCAGACCGTGCTTCAACCAGCTCTAGAATGGAAATGACAAGGGCAGACAGGAGAGTGGTACCCACATAACCTCTGCGATTGCCAAAACCATCTTCTTATTGGCTGGAACCTGGTCACTAGTTGAACGACGGGGCCCCATCATCAACTCTTAGCAACCTGGTTCGCTGGTTGGGGGAGATAGCCTGTAAATGAGGGTGTGTACATGCACCGAATAAAGGTTACGTACTCTTTGCATGCCACACCCCCACCCCGAGAAGGCTCAGGATTAGGCTGCCACCTCCCATTGGTAACCGTGCCGCCATGGCACAAAATAATGGGACCGCCTTTCCTCTCCACCATCCAACTCTTAGATAGAGCTCAGCTTTTCTCGTGACCAAAAGCCAAACCCTAAACTTAAGAGTGAGACAGCAGTCAGTCAGGCTAGCATAGGTCCAAGATACATGCGGACGGTAGCCCGCATCCCCTCACTAAATAAAAACCTCACACCAGGGGATAAAAAAAAAGAGCGTGAAAAGAGGTTACCACAAATAATATAAAATCCTAACCTAAATAAATAAAAATATTAGACTCTAGATAAAGAGTCTGCCAACATATTTTCTTTGCCGGCAATATATTTAATGGAAATATTATAGGGCTGCAGCCTTAGCGTCCAGCGCATAAGCCTTGTGTTGTGGTTCTTCATGGCTTGGAGATATACTAAAGGATTGTGATCACTGTAGACTGACCACCTGCGATGTCTGGCCCACATAAACATCGAAATACTCCAAAGCCAGTACCAGCGCGAGGGCTTCTTTTTCAATGGTAGAGTAAGCCCTCTGATGTGGCTGGAACTTGGCTGAAAAGTATGCTACAGGCTGCAACTCCTTGTTTCCGATTTGTAATAGTACTGCCCCAACCCCAGACTCACAAGCATCAACCTGTAATGAAAAAGGTTTGGAGAAGTCTGCAGTACACAATAATCTTTTTGCTTTATTAAAAGCAGTGTTACAGTCTTAGGTCCAATTAAAGGGAACTTTGTGAGTGATAAGAGAGGTAAGAGGGGCTACAATATCTGAGAAATTCTTACAGAATCTTCTGTAAAATCCTATCATGCCTAGAAAACGTTGAAGAGATTTCCTATCATGAGGAACTGGATAATCTTTAATGGCAAGAACTTTAGCAAGTTTAGGTGCAACTTTACCACTACCTACTTCATGGCCTAGAAAAGTGATAGTGCCCTGGCCAAAGGAAGATTTAGATAAATTAACTGTTAAATGGGAACTCTTAAAGGTCTCAAAAAGAGCCTTAAGTCTAAGTAGGTGTTGATCCCAAGTATCAGACACCACAACAATATCATCTAGGTACGCTGCCGTGCCTTCAAGTCCTTTAATAGCCTGATGGATAAGTTTCTGGAATGAAGAGAGGGAATTTTTCATTCCGAAGGGGGTAACTGTGTATTGATAATGACCTCCTGGAATTACGAAGGCAGAGATTTCCTTTGCCTTATCCGTCAAAGGTACCTGATAGTAGCCTTTAAGGAGATCTAACTTGGACACAAAAGTAGCCTCACCCACAAAGTCAATTACGTCATCCAGACGAGGAAGAGGGTAAGCATCTGTAATTGTGACCTCATTCACCTTACGGTAGTCTGTACACATACGAAACCCTCCATCAGCCTTCTTCACAAGGATGCACGGTGAAGCCCATGGACTAGATGACTCCTCCACTAAACCATGCTTTAACAAAAATTCTACTTCCTGCTGAAGTAGCCTCTGCTTTTCAGGATTAGCTCTGTAGGGGAAGAGTTTAATAGGGCTAGAGTTTCCCACATCTACATAACCTAACGTACATTTTTTCGGCACATCCGAAAAAATATTAGGATATGACTGTAGAAGCTCCGTTAAATTTGTTGCTTGCGTTTCAGATAGTCCCTCCATTAAAGAGCTAGGATCCTTGAGGAGGACAGAATTTGAAAGTTTAATATTAATTTCAGAGATAGAGTGCAAAGAATCAGAGTCGTCCTCAGAGGTAGAGGACAGAGTCATTACTGGGACTTTATCTGGTGTATGAAAAGATTTTAATTGATTAATGTGGTAAGTTTTAGTTTTTGAGGTCTTATCAATGGGAGCTACCACATAATTTACATCAGATAATCTACTTACAATATGCATAGGTCCCGTAAATCTAGCTTTCAAGGTGTGGCCAGGCATAGGTTCCTGCACCAACACCTTGTCTCCTGGATGGAAGGAGCGGAATTTTGCACTTCTGTCATACCTGTTTCATCTTACTTTGAGCTGTCTTTAGGTTAGCCTTGGCTAACTGACGTGCCACCTACAACCTTGAAGACGGGTTGTAGAGTGTTGAGCTAACGTCTTCTCCCATCCATCCTTCTTTGAGCACCCGAAGAGGACCTCGTACATTGTGCCCAAAGATCAGCTCAAACGGACTATACCCTGTAGACTCTTGCACCGTCTCTCGTACTGAGAACAGCAACAAAGGTAGTGATTCATCCCAGTCTGTAGGAAAGTGCATGCAAAAAGTTCTCATCATAGTTTTTAATGTCTGATGGAATCTTTCCAAGGCGCCTTGGGACTGAGGATGATAGGCAGTGGATAAGTTGTGGATTATCCCTAACCTAGTTAATACTTCCCTAAATGCTTTGGCAGTGAAGTTAGTACCTTGATCACTTTGAATAGTTTTAGGAATGCCAAAACAAGAAATGAATTTTGTTAAAGCTTTGAGAATAGCTTTAGTATTAATACTGCGCATGGGAATTGCTTCAGAATATCTGGTTACTTTATCCATAATCGTAAATAAATATTGATTTCCAGACTTTGACCTAGGTAGTGGACCTACACAATCTATAATTAAATCTGCAAAATGTTCTCCATCAGCAGGTATAGGTTGGAGAGGTGCAGGTTTAATGGAATGTTCAGTTTTCCCTACTTGCTGACATTCTCGGCAACACCTAATATGATTCTTTACATCTTTCTTTAATTTTGGCCAATAAAATTCTTTTGTGATTCTATACAAGGTTTTTGTAATTCCTAAGTGACCTCCTAATGAAGTATTATGAGCTATATTTAATATTTGAGGTCTATACTTTGTTGGAACCACTAACCTGTTAAACAATTGCCGGCCCTCTATCTCCTTACCAGTCTCAGTGCAGATCAAATAATCGTTTTTAACTTCATACTTGACCGGATGACCCAAAGAGGATTTACCCATGGCTGCCTCAAAAGCGAATTTTAAAGAAGGGTCCTTTCGTTGTTCCTCCCGGAAGGACAGTCCCTCGGGCATGGAAACAGAGACATCTGGCAATCCTGCAACCTGGGAATAGGAAGGCTTGATCGGGGTCTGTTCACTTGATTTACGAGGCTCCGGCCGGTGTGCCTCATAAAACAACGTGGCTATTCCGAGATCGGAGTCGTCCAAGGATAGGTCAACATTCTCTCCAGACAACCCTTGGGACGTTGCCCGAGTTATGGCCAACACCGGAGAAGAATTACTCATTATAGGTTCAGGACATGCACTAACAGTAGTAATGTTATTACCCAGTAATAACATGGCATCTTTCATGGGGAATCCTTTTGAGACACCTACAGTCAAGTACCCAGTGTAATATTTGCACTGTACATAAATTTTATGCAAAGGAACAGAATATATAGCTCCTCCAAATGCTTCCAATAAAACAGAGGAATTCAAGAAAGTGTTCTCTGAAAGGGGTAATATTCCTTCTCTTACAAGTGAGCAATATGCTCCAGTATCTCTAAAGGTCTTTACTTCCGTTGTTTCTGAGTTTTTCTGAAGGGAAATAAGACTCTTGCAATAATAAGGGGCCATACCTTTTTCTACTTCTCTAGGTGACATGTTACTAGGGATATTAGAGATTTTCCCAATGGGTTGGGGTTTATGGGGGCAGTTGGGACGGATGTGACCTACTTTGTTACAGAGGAAGCAGACGACAGGCTTGCCCTTTACTCCCTGCTGACGTTGCAAATGGTGTCGTTCTGGCTGGTGTCTCTCTGGATACTTTTGTCGAGATGCACCATGAGTAGTTTGCCTCTCCGCAGGTGGACCATAAGTTGAGAAGCGTGGCTCACCAGGTGACTTAGTTGGCTGATGTAGACGTTCTCCCTCCGGCTGGCACTTCATTCTCCAAGGTTGACGATCTCTGCTCATGCCAGGCTGTTGAAAAGAGAGACGGGACCGCTCGGACAAGGAGCGGTTAGTTTCGAAGGTATCAGCCAACCTGGCTGCCTCCAATGCAGTGGTTAAGTCACAATCCTGCAGAAAGACTCGAACTCCTGGTCCCACAGACTCCAGCAGGTTATCAATCAGAATAAGCTGTACCAGCTCCTCAAAGGTAGAGACACCACTTGCTTTATACCAGCTGGTAAAAGCTTTGGTTTGCTGTCTCACAAAGTCCACTAGGGATTGACCAAGCTGCCGCCTGCTTAATTTAAAAAGCTTACAGTATTTGGCTGGGATACATGTATATGCTCCCAACACTGTGGTCTTCACTACTTTATAATCAGAAAATTCAGCGTCATTTAATACTGACGTAAATTCCTGTGCCTTACCCAATAATGCTGTATGAACCAACGATGTCCAATGCTGTTCCGGCCACCTCAAGGCTCGAACCTGATTTTCGAAGCTTTCGAAAAATTGCTCTGGTTCGGCCTCATTGAAGCGGGGAACAAGCTGTACTGCTTTTTGTAAACTAAAATCATTTACAGAATGCGAAAACTGCCTCCTTTCTCTTTCCCTATCAAATTCTTCCCTTGCGAATGTTCTCTGTTCCCTAGTTTGCTCAAGATTGATTTTTGCCAGCTCAAGTGCCAACGACGCTGATTCACCTTGAGACAACCCAGCTGCACTATACTGACCATTTTGCTCCGTAGGTGTATCATCTTCCTCCTGCGAGAACATAGTAGTTTTTGCCCTAGCTCCCGTAGAGGGAGGAGTCTGATGTGCCATCTCTTCTTCTATAAGTTTGTCAGCAATCAGTGAACGCAGTTGCGCAGCTGTGAGAGTGCGTTTGTATTTAATGCCAATGGAACGAGCAATTTGCCAACAACGCTGTAGGGACAATTTAGGTAGGTTATGCAAAGTATATGCCGACACCAGACGTCTGACTCGTCTAGGTGGCATAAGTTATTCGCTATGCACAGTACGATTGCAGAATACCCCAACGTAACACGTTAATTTGCAGAACACGCTTAGCTATGCGCAGTACGATTGCAGAATACGCATACAAGCAAAGCTGACTGCAAAATTCCCCACACCGAACAGGCTAGTAACAACTGACACGCAAAATTTGTAAAGCAATGCCAGACAGCTACACTGTTCTAGAAGATTGACCGTAGCGAAGCGAGCACACCGAACAAGCTAGTAACGAGCTGTTGAACGATCACACAATAGCAAGGCTGACCATAAAGCAACTGACACGCAAAATTTGTAAAGCGTAGGCAAAGCTAATGCAATGCCAGACAGCAAGCTGCACAATGTTCCTGCTAGGAGCTTCACCCTAAGCTCAACCGTTTCTCTAAGTCCAGCTCCAGCTCTCGGACAGGCTACCCATATTACAACCCAGGATTCCAAATGGCCTGTTATCCCGGGTGTAATTGGAGCAAAATAAACACAGCAGAAAAAGTTTAGACTTATATTATCCTTCACCAATTTAGAACAGCAATATGTACACTATGTACAGTGATAAGTATAGTGCACTCCACGGTAAGCAAGGCAGAAATAGAAGCCACAAGATAGCAGACCGTGCTTCAACCAGCTCTAGAATGGAAATGACAAGGGCAGACAGGAGAGTGGTACCCACATAACCTCAGCGATTGCCAAAACCATCTTCTTATTGGCTGGAACCTGGTCACTAGTTGAACGACGGGGCCCCATCATCAACTCTTAGCAACCTGGTTCGCTGGTTGGGGGAGATAGCCTGTAAATGAGGGTGTGTACATGCGCCGAATAAAGGTTACGTATTCTTTGCATGCCACACTGGCCAATAAAGTTAGGAATCCTTAACCTGTAAATAGCTTGTCAATAAAGCTAGGGATGCTTAACCTAACCTTGTCAAACCCTGTGTAAACAAAAAAAAAAAGGTGTCCGGCCAGACTAGTGGAAGAGAGGGAGGGAGAGAGGGAGAGAGGGAGGGAGGGAGGGAGAGAGGGAGGGAGAGAGGTGTCCGGCCAGGTTAGCGGGAGGGAGAGAGGTGTCCGGCCAGGCTAGTGGAAGGGAGAGAGGTGTTCGATCACGCTAGCAATATCTGGACGCTGGACCAAGGAGAAGGATCATAACATTCCTCCAGGAAAAGAGGACATACGAAACGAAAAATGAGGAGAGGAGAAACGAATAGGGTGATTGTAAGAGCGAGAAATGCACTGTGATAGCTGATCCCCTCTCACCAAGGAAAGGAGCAGCTGGTCTTATAAAGCACAGGATTATATATATATATATATATATATATATATATATATATATATATATATATATATATATATATATATATATATATATATATATATATATTATTGTACCCACGAAACGAGTGGTATTGATCAATAACAACATTGCACTAGCCAAGGATTGTATGGTCTAGTGGTCTGAAGCGTCATGCGTTTTCGCTCACCATGAGGCGGGCCAAAACAGCATGGGTTCGACTCCTTGGCTAGTGCAGTGTTGTCATTGATTTTATATATATATATATATATATATATATATATATATATATATATATATATATATATATGTATATATATATATATATATATTTATTTATTTTATTTATTTATTGTTAGATACGGCATTATGCCGGGTGAGCGCCCCGGCATAATGCCGTGACGAAAATCAAAGGCCTATCATACAGTGTGGTCTTTTTTCGTCAGTGCATCATGCTGGGTAGCAGCCGTTAACATGGCCCACTGCCACACTCCACAGTGACTCCTTAGTGTTCACATGGCTGCTGTGGTGAGAGGAAGTGTTGCACTTTTGTCTCTCATCCACCCCATCTTTTGTCTGGTGTTCCATTTGGTTTTGGGGCTATACATGTTCGATTATAGCTCAGATCATAGGGCTTCACAAAGCTGGGCACCAGACAAAAGAAATAGTGGAGAATGTTGGTGTGGGTGCAGCGTTTCAAGGCTGGTGGCGGTGTCGAGTTACCGTCTGCTAAACCTCGGCCTGGTCCCTCGAAGAAGACATCTGTTCGTACCTTAACTGTGTTAAAGAAGCAATTAGAGAGTACACCTAAGATAACTGCTAGAGAATTGAATGAAAAGAACCCACATCTTCTCTCTCAGGTGTCTGTAAGATCTGTTAACAGACGTGTGTCGTAACTGGGCTACAGTAGTCACCGCCAGGTTAAGAAACCGATCCTCTCCAAGTCACAGAAGAAACAGATTGGATTATGTAAAGAAATATCTTCACTGGAATCCTCAACAGTGGTCTGAAGTTCTTTAGAGTGACGAAGCAACCTTCACCGTCACCTGTAACCGAGGGGGACATGTGTACCGGCCCAGAGATAGCGACCTGCTACACCCAGGCTACACCTGTGGGACCACCAAACACCCTGACTCGCTCATGGTTTGGGAGTGTTTCAGTGCTCAGAGTGTTGGTGAATTCATTGTGCTTCCCAAAAACCAGTATATGAACCAATGTAATTACCTGGAGTTAATGTGTTACAATTTACCCGAGACATTTAACATGTATGCACAAATGTTTTTATGCAGAATGGCGCACCATGCCGTACTGTCAGATCTGTATTTCAGTGGCTTAAGGACTGTGAAGTGAGGTTCTTTAGTGACTAGCCAGGTAATTCCCCAGACCTAAACCTTATTGAGAATCTCTGGTCAATAGTGAATTACTGGACAAGGAGATCATTTCCAATCCATGGCTGGAGGCTGCTCTACATGAGGCATGGAATAATATACCTCCCCAAACCCTCAAGAATTTGTGTGAGAGTCTTCTTACATGGCGCCAAGTATTAAAACCTCAGTAAGTGTACAAATATATATATATATATATATATATATATATATATATATATATATATATATATATATATATATATATATGTATATTATAATCTTTCATGGTATATGTTTGTGTTTTGGTAAGTGTTTTGGGGAGGGGCGCCATAATGCCGTAACTAGCGCTGTGTATATGTATCAATAACAACACTGCGACTAGTGGGGGGCTTGGACCCATGTTGTTTTAGCCTGGCTCATGGTGAGCAAAAATTCACGATGCTCTAACTCACAGGACCATCCAATCCTACAAAGAGCATGCACCCAGCAGAGCTTGGTGTTATACTGTGATCCGAGGACATACGATGGTGTGGTTTTCCTCAGAGGTAATTTCGTTCTACTCCCAGTTTGGTGTACTAGCCTCCACAAGCAGTATATATAGTATTGTAACCACAAAGAAGTTTATTTAATCAATAACAATTTTGCAGCTAGCCGAGGGCTCGAACCCGTGTTGTTTTAGCCCGCCTCATGGTGAGCGAAAATTCACACTGCTTTAACCCACAGGACCATCCAATCCTGAATAGTGAATTTTCGCTCACCATGAGGCGGGCTAAAACAACAAGGGTTGGAGCCCCTGGTTAGTCGCAATGTTATTGATTAAATACCACTCGTTCGTGGTTGCAGTACTATATATACTGCTTGTGGAGGCTAGTACACCAAACGGGAAGTAGAATGAAATTAGCTCTGAGGCACCCACACAATCGTATGCCCTCGGATCATGGTACAATACCTTGCTCTGCTGGGTGCATGATGTTTGTAGGATTGGATGGTCCTGTGGGTTAGAGCATCGTGACGTGTACTTAGCTCAGTGGTGACGTGTACTTAGCCAGTGGTGACGTGTACTTAGCTCAGTGGTGACGTGTACTTAGCTCAGTGGTGAAGTGTACTTAGCTCAGTGGTGACGTGTACTTAGCTCTGTGAAGACCTGTTTGTGTGCTCTCTGTGAATCTGAACCAGGATGCCCTCTCTTGAGCAGCTTTACCAGCAGCTGAGAGAAGAACTCAGAGTTGCTAAACTGGAGATACGGCGATTAACGGAGGAGAACAAGAGGATTCGTAGTAATCCTCCTGTTGTGAGTCCCCAGGTTAAGAGGGGAGCTTGGTCAGTGGTCGGGCAACATGGAACCAAGCTGAAGATTAAGAAAACGGTTGGAGAGGCAGAAACAACGAGAAACCAGAAGACTGCCGTGGAAACTTCCAACTCATTCTCGGTGCTACCTGACGAATGTGAGTGTTCTACTGGGAATGCCACAACGAGCACCAAGGAAGCATTGGCAGACGTGATTGAGACATCCCTAGAAACCCCAACGAAGACCATCGAGAACGTCATGACGAATTCTACAAGTGGTGTAATGCTACCTGGCGAATTTGAGTCGACTACTCGGAGCATCACTACGGACGACGCCAAGGAAGGTAAAAACATTGTTGTTGTTGGGGATAGTCAGATTAGGTACATGGATAGGGCATTCTGTTTGAAGGATAGGAGTAGGAGGCAGAGAGTGTGTTTTCCTGGGGCTGGGATGAAGGATATTGTTAGCCGTCTGGATGACATCATGAGAGGTAATGGGAGCAATCCTATTATCTGTCTCAGTGCTGGAGGCAACGATGTTGGCAGACGTAGGAGTGAGGACCTGATTAGCAGGTATAGGTCAGCAATAGAGATAATTAGGAAGAAGGGTGGGAAACCTGTCATATGTGGCATTTTGCCAAGGAGAGGAGTTGGAAATGAATGGTTGTCCAGAGCAATTGGTGTCAATTGCTGGCTGGACAAATACTGTAAGGAAAATGCGGTAACATTCATTGACAACTGGGACCTCTTCTATGGCAGAAATGACATGTATGCCAGGGATGGGGTTCACTTGTCTAGGTGTGGGGTGGGAGCACTGGCCAATGCAGTGGAGGGAGCTGTTAGGTCTTTAAACTAGGAATAGTTAGTGGTATGGGTTTTGGCGGGAAAACTGTGAAGTCGCAGGGTAGTAACATGAGTACTAGGAGAACTAGTAATAGGCAAAATGAGGAGGATATTGAAAAGCCAGTGGCACTAATTGACAATGACAGTAATAGGTTTAGTGGAATAACAGAAAGGAGCAGGAAGGGTAAAGAGATAGGAGGGTCATTAAATATTTATTACACAAATAGTCGCAGTGCTAGGAATAAGATGGACGAGTTGAGACTAGTTGCTAGTGCAGGTAACATAGATGTATTTGCCATTACTGAGACGTGGTTTAATTCAAAAAGTCGGGACATGCCTGCAGAATGTCACATTCAGGGTTTTAAATTGTTCCAAGTAGATAGAAGTATCGGGAAGGGGGGTGGGGTGGCATTGTATGTCCGAGATCGCTTGAACTGTTGCATAAAAACGGGTATTAAGTCTGAAGTAACACATACAGAGTCTGTTTGGATATAATTTTCAGAGGGGCATGAAAAATTAATTTTAGGTGTGATATACCGTCCCCCAAATTTAGATAGGGACCAGGGGAGACTACTATGGGAGGAAATTTTTAGGGCCACAAGGCACGATAATGTAGTAATTCTAGGAGACTTTAACTTTAGTCATATTGATTGGAATTTCTTGACTGGGAATTTAGAATCATACGATTTCTTAGAAGTAGTTCAGGATTGTTTTTTGAAGCAGTTTGTGACAGAACCTACAAGGGGTAATAACCTGCTTGACTTAGTTCTGGCAAACAATGAATCCCTTGTTAATAATTTAGAAGTTTCAGAGGAACTGGGTGCTAGCGACCACAAATCAATTACATGTAGAATTGAATGGAAGTATGATAGTAGGGATAACTCAGTAACAGTCCCAGATTTTCGCTTAGCAGATTACGATGGGCTTAGAGAACACTTATCATCTGTTGACTGGGGTAACGAAGAGAGCTATCAATATGACAGTTTTCTGAACACAATACATGCTGCTCAAAGAACGTTTATCCCTTATAAGGAAATTAGATCAAATAGAAATGACCCAAAATGGATGAATAATAGGCTGAAATATCTACTAGGGCATAAGAAAGGAATTTATAGGCGTATCAAAAGA
The DNA here is from genome assembly GCF_038502225.1 of Cherax quadricarinatus. Taxonomy (NCBI): domain Eukaryota; kingdom Metazoa; phylum Arthropoda; class Malacostraca; order Decapoda; family Parastacidae; genus Cherax; species Cherax quadricarinatus. The sequence goes on along the minus strand of NC_091330.1, from coordinate 26,119,827 downwards.
GGCGAGGGTCATCTTATGAATCAGTATATTGACATTAAGAGGGACATTAAAAAGGGGATAAGAAAAGCTAAAAGGGACTATGAAATTAAAGTTGCTAGGGATTCTAAAACTAACCCAAAAAGTTTTTTCCAGGTCTATAGAACAAAAGTCAGAGATAAGATAGGTCCCCTTAAAAATAACTATGGGCATCTTACTGACAAAGAGAATGAAATGTGCTCGATTTTAAATAATTATTTTCTCTCGGTTTTTACACAGGAAGACACTAATAATATTCCGCTAAATAATTTTTATAGTGGATCAGAAGAAGATAAATTATGTAACATCACAGTCACTAGTGAAATGGTTGTGAAGCAGATAGACAGACTGAAGCAAAATAAGTCACCGGGTCCTGATGAGGTTTTTTCAAGGGTTCTAAAGGAATGCAAAATGGAAGTCTGTGAACCATTAACTAATATTTTTAATTTATCTCTTCAAACAGGTGCAGTGTCTGATATGTGGAAGATGGCTAATGTAATTCCTATTTTTAAAACAGGGGACAAGTCGTTACCGTCAAATTACCGCCCAATAAGCCTGACCTCAATTGTAGGCAAATTACTAGAGTCAATTATAGATGAGATTATAAGAAGCCATCTCGATAAGCATAGCTTGATTAATGATACTCAGCATGGATTCACAAGAGGCCGGTCTTGTCTAACTAATTTATTGACTTTCTTCAGTAAAGCTTTTGAGGCTGTTGACCACGATAAAGAATTTGATATTATTTACTTAGATTTTAGTAAGGCATTTGATAGAGTTCCGCACCAAAGACTGTTGAAGAAAGTAGCAGCTCATGGCATTGGGGGAAGGGTGCTCTCGTGGATCGAATCATGGCTCACAGACAGGAAGCAAAGAGTGTCCATAAATGGGGTTAAATCCGAGTGGGGATCAGTAACAAGTGGCGTTCCACAGGGATCAGTCTTGGGCCCATTGTTGTTTATAATATATATCAATGATCTTGATGAAGGAATTACTAGTGATATGAGCAAATTCGCCGATGACACGAAGATAGGTAGGATAATTGATTCAAACGTAGATGTTAGGGAACTTCAGGAGGATTTAGACAAACTCTACTCTTGGTCAGAAAAGTGGCAGATGCAGTTCAATGTAGATAAATGCAAGGTTCTGAAGCTCGGGAGTGTCCATAACCCTAGCACTTATAAGTTAAATAATGTAGAACTTAACCATACAGATTGCGAAAAGGACTTGGGGGTTATGGTAAGCAGCAACCTTAAACCAAGACAGCAATGCCTAAGCGTACGTAATAAGGCAAATAGATTACTGGGATTTATGTCAAGAAGTGTAAGCAACAGAAGTCCAGAGGTCATACTGCAGCTTTATACATCATTAGTAAGGCCTCACCTAGATTATGCAGCTCAATTCTGGTCTCCATATTACAGAATGGACATAAATTCGTTAGAAAACATTCAGCGTAGGATGACTAAATTAATACATAGCATTAGAAATCTTCCTTATGAAGAAAGATTGAAGACTCTTAAGTTACATTCACTTGTTAGACGAAGAATGAGGGGAGACCTGATCGAAGTGTATAAGTGGAAGATAGGTATTAATAAAGGGGATATTAACAAGGTCTTGAGGATATCTCTCCAAGAGAGAACCCGCAGTAATGGATTTAAATTAGATAAGTTTAAATTTAGAAAGGACATAGGAAAGTATTGGTTTGGAAATAGGGTAGTAGATGAGTGGAACAGTCTACCTAGTTGGGTTATTGAGGCTAGGACTTTGGGTAGTTTCAAATTTAGGTTGGATAAATACATGAGTGGGAGGGGTTGGATTTGAGTGGGACTTGCACATCAGAGCTTATTTCTTGGGTAGCATTGAAAATTGGGTAGGTCAAATGTTTGTTAGTGGGATGAATTGTAAAGGACTTGCCTAGTATGGGCCAGCAGGCCTGCTGCAGTGTTCCTCCTTTCTTATGTTCTTATGTTCTTATGTGAATTTTCGCTCACCATGAAGCGGGCTAAAATAACAAGGGGTTCGAACTCCCAGCTAGTCGCAGTGTTGTTATTGATTAAATGCCACTCGTTCGTGGTTACAATAATATATGTATGCATGTATGTTGTGCTGAATAGGTAAAACCTACGATTTTGGATTAAATAGCAATGCTCTTCTTGCCGAATAAGGCAAGTGAAAATTTGTGAATGCAATAATTTTGCAAAAATCATTCTGAACCTAATGAAAAAATATATTTTATTGTGTTTGTTTATTATTAAATTATTGTTAACTTATCTAAAATATATTTAGTTGGATTAAACTAAATTAAACTGCACTTGCTATAATAAGGTTAGGTAAGTTTTCTAAGGATCTTTTGGTACAAAATTATTAGTTTTTACATTAACATACATGAAAAAATTATATCTTTAAACGTATAAGAGAAAATCCTAGAAAGGACTTAATTATAAATGAGTTCTTGCTAATTGACCAGTTTTACCTATTTGGCACGACATATACACATCCCTCTGGGTTTTCTTCTATTTTCTTCCTAGTTCTTGTTCTTGTTTATTTCCATTTATCTCCATGGGGAAGTGGAACAGAATTCTTCCTCCGTAAGCCATGAAAGAGGGGACTAACGTGCCGCCAGGAGTTAGTAACTCTTACTACTATATACATTACTAAAGTTAAAAAGAGAAACTTTTATTTTTCTTTGTGGAGCCACCCTGCTTCGGCGGGCCACCCTGCCTTTGTGGGCCACCCTGCCTTGGTGGGCCACTCTGCCTTGGTGGGATACGGCTGGTTTGTTGAACATAAGAACATAAGAACATAAGAAAGGAGGAACACTGCAGCAGGCCTGTTGGCCCATACTAGGCAGGTCCTTTACAATTCATCCCACTAACAAACATTTGACCTACCCAATTTTCAATGCTACCCAAGAAATAAGCTCTGATGTGCAAGTCCCACTCAAATCCATCCCATCCCACTCATGTATTTATCCAACCTAAATTTGAAACTACCCAAAGTCCTAGCCTCAATAACCCAACTAGGTAGACTGTTCCACTCATCTACTACCCTATTTCCAAACCAATACTTTCCTATGTCCTTTCTAAATCTAAACTTATCTAATTTAAATCCATTACTGCGGGTTCTCTCTTGGAGAGATATCCTCAAGACCTTGTTAATATCCCCTTTATTAATACCTATCTTCCACTTATACACTTCGATCAGGTCTCCGCTCATTCTTCGTCTAACAAGTGAATGTAACTTAAGAGTCTTCAATCTTTCTTCATAAGGAAGATTTCTAATGCTATGTATTAATTTAGTCATCCTACGCTGAATGTTTTCTAACGAATTTATGTCCATTCTGTAATATGGCGACCAGAATTGAGCTGCATAATCTAGGTGAGGCCTTACTAATGATGTATAAAGCTGCAGTATGACCTCTGGACTTCTGTTGCTTACACTTCTTGATATAAATCCCAGTAATCTATTTGCCTTATTACGTACGCTTAGGCATTGCTGTCTTGGTTTAAGGTTGCTGCTTACCATAACCCCCAAGTCCTTTTCGCAATCTGTATGGTTAAGTTCTACATTATTTAACTTATAAGTGCTAGGGTTATGGACACTCCCGAGCTTCAGAACCTTGCATTTATCTACATTGAACTGCATCTGCCACTTTTCTGACCAAGAGTAGAGTTTGTCTAAATCCTCCTGAAGTTCCCTAACATCTACGTTTGAATCAATTATCCTACCTATCTTCGTGTCATCGGCGAATTTGCTCATATCACTAGTAATTCCTTCATCAAGATCATTGATATATATTATAAACAACAACGGGCCCAAGACTGATCCCTGTGGAACGCCACTTGTTACTGATCCCCACTCGGATTTAACCCCATTTATGGACACTCTTTGCTTCCTGTCTGTGAGCCATGATTCGATCCACGAGAGCACCCTTCCCCCAATGCCATGAGCTGCTACTTTCTTCAACAGTCTTTGGTGCGGAACTCTATCAAATGCCTTACTAAAATCTAAGTAAATAATATCAAATTCTTTATCGTGGTCAACAGCCTCAAAAGCTTTACTGAAGAAAGTTAATAAATTAGTTAGACAAGACCGGCCTCTTGTGAATCCATGCTGAGTATCATTAATCAAGCTATGCTTATCGAGATGGCTTCTTATAATCTCAGCTATAATTGACTCTAGTAATTTGCCTACAATTGAGGTCAGGCTTATTGGGCGGTAATTTGACGGTAACGACTTGTCCCCTGTTTTAAAAATAGGAATTACATTAGCCATCTTCCACATATCAGACACTGCACCTGTTTGAAGAGATAAATTAAAAATATTAGTTAATGGTTCACAGACTTCCATTTTGCATTCCTTTAGAACCCTTGAAAAAACCTCATCAGGACCCGGTGACTTATTTTGCTTCAGTCTGTCTATCTGCTTCACAACCATTTCACTAGTGACTGTGATGTTACATAATTTATCTTCTTCTGATCCACTATAAAAATTATTTAGCGGAATATTATTAGTGTCTTCCTGTGTAAAAACCGAGAGAAAATAATTATTTAAAATCGAGCACATTTCATTCTCTTTGTCAGTAAGATGCCCATAGTTATTTTTAAGGGGACCTATCTTATCTCTGACTTTTGTTCTATAGACCTGGAAAAAACTTTTTGGGTTAGTTTTAGAATCCCTAGCAACTTTAATTTCATAGTCCCTTTTAGCTTTTCTTATCCCCTTTTTAATGTCCCTCTTAATGTCAATATACTGATTCATAAGATGACCCTCGCCTCTTTTGATACGCCTATAAATTCCTTTCTTATGCCCTAGTAGATATTTCAGCCTATTATTCATCCATTTTGGGTCATTTCTATTTGATCTAATTTCCTTATAAGGGATAAACGTTCTTTGAGCAGCATGTATTGTGTTCAGAAAACTGTCATATTGATAGCTCTCTTCGTTACCCCAGTCAACAGATGATAAGTGTTCTCTAAGCCCATCGTAATCTGCTAAGCGAAAATCTGGGACTGTTACTGAGTTATCCCTACTATCATACTTCCATTCAATTCTACATGTAATTGATTTGTGGTCGCTAGCACCCAGTTCCTCTGAAACTTCTAAATTATTAACAAGGGATTCATTGTTTGCCAGAACTAAGTCAAGCAGGTTATTACCCCTTGTAGGTTCTGTCACAAACTGCTTCAAAAAACAATCCTGAACTACTTCTAAGAAATCGTATGATTCTAAATTCCCAGTCAAGAAATTCCAATCAATATGACTAAAGTTAAAGTCTCCTAGAATTACTACATTATCGTGCCTTGTGGCCCTAACAATTTCCTCCCATAGTAGTCTCCCCTGGTCCCTATCTAAATTTGGGGGACGGTATATCACACCTAAAATTAATTTTTCATGTCCCTCTGAAAATTCTATCCAAACAGACTCTGTATGTGTTACTTCAGACTTAATACCCGTTTTTATGCAACAGTTCAAGCGATCTCGGACATACAATGCCACCCCACCCCCCTTCCCGATACTTCTATCTACTTGGAACAATTTAAAACCCTGAATGTGACATTCTGCAGGCATGTCCCGACTTTTTGAATTAAACCACGTCTCAGTAATGGCAAATACATCTATGTTACCTGCACTAGCAACTAGTCTCAACTCGTCCATCTTATTCCTAGCACTGCGACTATTTGTGTAATAATTATTTAATGACCCTCCTATCTCTTTACCCTTTCTGCTCCTTTCTGTTATTCCACTAAACCTATTACTGTCATTGTCAATTAGTGCCACTGGCTTTCCAATATCCTCCTCATTTTGCCTATTACTAGTTCTCCTAGTACTCATGTTACTACCCTGCGACTTCACAGTTTTCCCGCCAAAACCCATACCACTAACTATTCCTAGTTTAAAGACCTAACAGCTCCCTCCACTGCGTTGGCCAGTGCTCCCACCCCACTCCTAGACAAGTGAACCCCATCCCTGGCATACATGTCATTTCTGCCATAGAAGAGGTCCCAGTTGTCAATGAATGTTACCGCATTTTCCTTACAGTATTTGTCCAGCCAGCAATTGACACCAATTGCTCTGGACAACCATTCATTTCCAACTCCTCTCCTTGGCAAAATGCCACATATGACAGGTTTCCCACCCTTCTTCCTAATTATCTCTATTGCTGACCTATACCTGCTAATCAGGTCCTCACTCCTACGTCTGCCAACATCGTTGCCTCCAGCACTGAGACAGATAATAGGATTGCTCCCATTACCTCTCATGATGTCATCCAGACGGCTAACAATATCCTTCATCCCAGCCCCAGGAAAACATACTCTCTGCCTCCTACTCCTATCCTTCAAACAGAATGCCCTATCCATGTACCTAATCTGGCTATCCCCAACAACAACAATGTTTTTACCTTCCTTGGCGTCGTCCGTAGTGATGCTCCGAGTAGTCGACTCACATTCGCCATGTAGCATTACACCACTTGTAGAATTCGTCATGACGTTCTCGATGGTCTTCGTTGGGGTTTCTAGGGATGTCTCACTCACGTCTGCCAATGCTTCCTTGGTGCTCGTTGTGGCATTCCCAGTAGAACACTCACATTCATCAGGTAGCACCGAGAATGAGTTGGAAGTTTCCACGGCAGTCTTCTGGTTTCTCGTTGTTTCTGCCTCTCCAACCGTTTTCTTAATCTTCAGCTTGGTTCCATGTTGCCCGACCACTGACCAAGCTCCCCTCTTAACCTGGGGACTAACAACAGGTGGATTACTACGAATCCTCTTGTTCTCCTCCGTTAATCGCTGTATCTCCAGTTTAGCAACTCTGAGTTCTTCTCTCAGCTGCTGGTAAAGCTGCTCAAGAGAGGGCATCCTGGTTCACATTCACAGAGAGCACACAAACAGGTCTTCACAGAGCTAAGTACACGTCACCACTGTGCTAAGTACACGTCACCACTGAGCTAAGTACACGTCACCACTGTGCTAAGTACACGTCACCACTGAGCTAAGTACACGTCACCACTGAGCTAAGTACACGTCACCACTGAGCTAAGTACACGTCACCACTGAGCTAAGTACACGTCACCACTGAGCTAAGTACACGTCACCACTGAGCTAAGTACACGTCACCACTGAGCTAAGTACACGTCACCACTGATGATATATCACATTTCAGTTTAAATTTATTTAATACTTATAATCAGTGATACATATTTTCATTTTGTTCAAACTGATTTTCACAGATTTATAGAAAAAAAAAAAAATTCTCTGCTTATTCGGCAAAAACTTCATTTTCATTTAGGCTTAACTCTCCGGTTTTGTTTATTTGGGCACGACACATAAACACACACACACACACACACAGGCACGAAAAGGCCACCAAGACCTACAGGAAAAAGCAAGGAAGAATATGGCCATGTACAGACAGGAACCAGGCCCGGTGGCCTGGTGGCTAAAGCTCCCGCTTCACACACGGAGGGCCCGGGTTCGATTCCCGGCGGGTGGAAACATTTCGATACGTTTCCTTACACCTATTGTCCTGTTCACCTAGCAGCAAATAGGTACCTGGGTGTTAGTCGACTGGTGTGGGTCGCATCCTGGGGGACAAGATTAAGGACCCCAATGGAAATAAGTTAGACAGTCCTCGATGACGCACTGACTTTCTTGGGTTATCCTGGGTGGCTAACCCTCCGGGGTTAAAAATCCGAACGAAATCTTATCTTATCTTATCTTATCACAGAGGGAAAGGCAATGGGAGAAGGAGAGGGCGAAGTCAGTGTTTATTCACGGGCTTCAAGAGAGCGAGAGAAGGACACACAGTGAAAGACTGCAGGCAGAAAGAAAGGAGATTGAGAACATCACAGAAATAGGTGAAGAGGATATGTCTGAGATTATAAATTTTCAGAGAATAAGGGGGTATTTGAAGGGAAGTAAACAACCGTTCAAGCTGATTTTCAGGACAGAAACAATGTGGAATAGGATCCTCCAAGAGAAACCATGGTTGAAGGACTCGGCAGAATACAAGAGGGTGTTTCTAGATTGAGACAAAACACAAACAGAATGACAGCAGCTGAGGGAGAAGACACAAAAGCAAAAGGAGCTAGGAGAGACAAGGACAGAATCAGCAGAGGACAACCAGAGCATGGCAGAGCAACAAGAGGAAGCATGCACAGAACCATCCCCAGAACCCCACAACCAATCATGATATCCCAACACAAACCACAATCCACACCCACAGCTCCCCCCCAACACTCAGCAATAGAATCCCACAATACACTACCAGGTCCCCCACCTTCACAGACCCCCTAAAGCAGTGTTGGAGAGGAAACTGAGGATATGTTATTCCAAGGGAATAACATGTTAGAAGTGATCAATGGATGTTAGAAGTGGTCAAGGTCCCAGGACCGAAACGTTTTGTAATAAATATGTTATAGTGTTTGCTTACGTGTCTTTCTAAACCAACTTGTCGGTATTTATTACCAAGGTTTATACCACTTAGCTCTGTGAAGACCTGTTTGTGTGCTCAGGATGCCCTCTCTTGAGCAACTTTACCAGCAGCTGAGAGAAGAGCTCAGAGTTGCTAAGATGGAGATACGGCGATTAACGGAGGAGAACAAGAGGATTCGTAGTAATCCTTCTGTTGTGAGTCCCCAGGTTAAGAGGGGAGCTTGGTCAGTGGCCGGGCAACATGGAACCAGGCTGAAGATCAAGAAAACGGTTGGAGAGGCAGAAACAACGAGAAACCAGAAGACTACCATGGAAACTTCCAACCCATTCTCGGTGCTACCTGACGAATGTGAGTGTTCTACTGGGAATGCCACAACGAGCACCAAAGAAGCATTGGCAGACGTGAGTAAGACATCCCTAGAAACCCCAACGAAGACCATCGAGAACGTCTTGACGAATTCTACAAGTGGTGTAATGCTACCTGGCGAATGTGAGTCGACTACTCGGAGCATCACGACGGACGATGCCAAGGGAGGTAAAAACATTGTTGTTGTTGGGGATAGCCAGATTAGGTACATGGATAGGGCATTCTGCTTGAAAGATAGGAGTAGGAGGCAGAGTGTGTGTTTTCCTGGGGTTGGGATGAAGGATATTGTTAGCTGTCTGGATGACATCATGAGAGGTAATGGGAGCAATCCTATTATCTGTCTCAGTGCTGGAGGCAACGATGTTGGCAGATGTAGGAGTGAGGACCTGATTAGCAGGTATAGGTCAGCAATAGAGATAATTAGGAGGAAGGGTGGGAAACCTGTCATATGTGGCATTTTGCCAAGGAGAGGAGTTGGAAATGAATGGTTGTCCAGAGCAATTGGTGTCAATTGCTGGCTGGACAAATACTGTAAGGAAAATGCGGTAACATTCATTGACAACTGGGACCTCTTCTATGGCAGAAATGACATGTATGCCAGGGATGGGGTTCACGTATCTAGGTGTGGGGTGGGAGCACTGGCCAACGCAGTGGAGGGAGCTGTTAGGTCTTTAAACTAGGAATAGTTAGTGGTATGGGTTTTGGCGGGAAAACTGTGATGTTGCAGGGTAGTAATATGAGTACTAGGAGAACTAGTAATAGGCAAAATGAAGTGGATATTGGAAAGCCAGTGGCACTAATTGACAAGGACAGTAATAGGTTTAGTGGAATAACAGAAAGGAGCAGGAAGGGTAAAGAGAGAGGAGGGTCTTTAAATATTTATAACACAAATAGTCGCAGTGCTAGGAATAAGATGGACGAATTGAGACTCGTTGCTAGTGCAGGTAACATAGATATATTTGCCATTACTGAGACGTGGTTTAATTCAAAAAGTCGGGACATGCCTGCAGAATGTCACATTCAGGGTTTTAAATTGTTCCAAGTAGATAGAAGTATCGGGAAGGGGGGTGGCGAGCGTTGTATGTCCGAGATCGCTTGAACTGTTGCATAAAAACGGATATTAAGTCTGAAGTAACACATACAGAGTCTGTTTGGATAGAATTTTCAGAGGGGCATGAAAAATTAATTTTAGGTGTGATATACCATCCCCCAAATTTAGATAGGGACCAGGGGAGACTACTATGGGAGGAAATTGTTAGGGCCACAAGGCACGATAATGTAGTAATTCTAGGAGACTTTAACTTTAGTCATATTGATTGGAATTTCTTGACTGGGAATTTAGAATCATATGACTTCTTAGAAGTAGTTCAGGATTGTTTTTTGAAGCAGTTTGTGACAGAACCTACAAGGGGTAATAACCTGCTTGACTTAGTTCTGGCAAACAATGAATCCCTTGTTAATAATTTAGAAGTTTCAGAGGAACTGGGTGCTAGCGACCACAAATCAATTACATTTAGAATTGAATGGAAGTATGATAGTAGGGATAACTCAGTAACAGTCCCAGATTTTCGCTTAGCAGATTACGATGGGCTTAGAGAACACTTATCATCTGTTGACTGGGGTAACGAAGAGAGCTATCAATATGACAGTTTTCTGAGCACAATACATGCTGCTCAAAGAACGTTTATCCCTTACAAGGAAATTAGATAAAATAGAAATGACCCAAAATTGATGAATAATAGGCTGAAATACCTACTAGGGCATAAGAAAGGAATTTATAGGCGGATCAAAAGAGGCGAGGGTCATCTTATGAATCAGTATATTGACATTAAGAGGGACATTAAAAAGGGGATAAGAAAAGCTAAAAGGGACTATGAAATTAAAGTTGCTAGAGATTCTAAAACTAACCCAAAAAGTTTTTTCCAGGTCTATAGAACAAAAGTCAGAGATAAGATAGGTCCCCTTAAAAATAACTATGGGCATCTTACTGACAAAGAGAATGAAATGTGCTCGATTTTAAATAATTATTTTCTCTCGGTTTTTACACAGGAAGACACTAATATATTCCGGTAATTAATTTTTATAGTGGATCAGAAGAAGATAAATTATGTAACATCACAGTCACTAGTGAAATGGTTGTGAAGCAGATAGACCGACTGAAGCAAAATAAGTCACCGGGTCCTGATGAGGTTTTTTCAAGGGTTCTAAAGGAATGCAAAATGGAAGTCTGTGAACCATTAACTAATATTTTTAATTTATCTCTTCAAACAGGTGTAGTGTCTGATATGTGGAAGATGGCTAATGTAATTCCTATTTTTAAAACAGGGGACAAGTCGTTACCGTCAAATTACCGCCCAATAAGCCTGACCTCAATTGTAGGCAAATTACTAGAGTCAATTATAGCTCAGATTATAAGAAGCCATCTCGATAAGCATAGCTTGATTAATGATACTCAGCATGGATTCACAAGAGGCCGGTCTTGTCTAACTAATTTATTAACTTTCTTCAGTAAAGCTTTTGAGGCTATTGACCACGATAAAGAATTTGATATTATTTACTTAGATTTTAGTAAGGCATTTGATAGAGTTCCGCACCAAAGACTGTTGAAGAAAGTAGCAGCTCATGGCATTGGGGGAAGGGTGCTCTCGTGGATCGAATCATTGCTCACAGACAGGAAGCAAAGAGTGTCCATAAATGAGGTTAAATCCGAGTGGGGATCAGTAACAAGTGGCGTTCCACAGGGATCAGTCTTGGGCCCGTTGTTGTTTATAATATATATCAATGATGTGTACGAATGGTATATAATACCGACAAGATGAGATTAAGACACATGTGCAACATCTGGGTGTCTTTATTGTAGACGTTTCGCCATCCAGTGGCTTTATCAATACAAATTCTAGGACATAACTTGAAGACAGTAGAACTATGTACAGAAAATGAGGTAATCAGTCCCTCAACCTAGGAGTAGGTGCAAAGAGCACCATAGTCGTGGAGATTCTGAAGCAGAAGAAAGGAGCCTGGCGCTTATATTCTACTGTCTTCAAGTTATGTCCTAGAATTTGTATTGATAAAGCCACTGGATGGCGAAACGTCTACAATAAAAATACCCAGATGTTGCACATGTGTCTTAATCTCATCTTGTCGGTATTATATACCATTCGTACACAACTTGTCAGACACTGCAACATCATGGAATCTTAATTCCGAGGACATGTACATAACCTTCACAACTACGACAACTACTACTACAACTAACCCATCTCTTTGGGAAGGACCTACTTCCACTGGGGAATCCCGCCTACCAGTGAATATGCCCTCGTCTGCTACACCTGACGTTACTATATAAGCGCCAGGCTCCTTTCTTCTGCTTCAGAATCTCCACGACTATGGTGCTCTTTGCACCTACTCCTAGGTTGAGGGACTGATTACCTCATTTTCTGTACATAGTTCTACTGTCTTCAAGTTATGTCCTAGAATTTGTATTGATAAAGCCACTGGATGGCGAAACGTCTACAATAAAGATACCCAGATGTTGCACATGTGTCTTAATCTCATCATATATCAATGATCTTGATGAAGGAATTACTAGTGATATGAGCAAATTCGCCGATGACACGAAGATAGGTAGGATAATTGATTCAAACGTAGATGTTAGGGAACTTCAGGAGGATTTAGACAAACTCTGCTCTTGGTCAGAAAAGTGGCAGATGCAGTTCAATGTAGATAAATGCAAGGTTCTGAAGCTCGGGAGTGTCCATAACCCTAGCACTTATAAGTTAAATAATGTAGAACTTAGCCATACAGATTGCGAAAAGGACTTGGGGGTTATGGTAAGCAGCAACCTTAAACCAAGACAGCAATGCCTAAGTGTACGTAATAAGGCAAATAGATTACTGGGATTTATATCAAGAAGTGTAAGCAACAGAAGTCCAGAGGTCATACTGCAGCTTTATACATCATTAGTAAGGCCTCACCTAGATTATGCAGCTCAGTTCTGGTCTCCATGTTACAGAATGGACATAAATTCGTTAGAAAACATTCAGCGTAGGATGACTAAATTAATACATAGCATTAGAAATCTTCCTTATGAAGAAAGATTGAAGACTCTTAAGTTACATTCACTTGTTAGACGAAGAATGAGGGAAGACCTGATCGAAGTGTATAAGTGGAAGATAGGTATTAATAAAGGGGATATTAACAAGGTCTTGAGGATATCTCTCAAAGAGAGAACCTGCAGTAATGGATTTAAATTAGATAAGTTTAGATTTAGAAAGGACATAGGAAAGTATTGGTTTGGAAATGGGGTAGTTGATGAGTGGAACAGTCTACCTAGTTGGGTTATTGAGGCTAGGACTTTGGGTAGTTTCAAATTTAGGTTGGATAAGTACATGAGTGGGAGGGGTTGGATTTGAGTGGGACTTTCACATCAGAGCTTATTTCTTGGGTAGCATTGAAAATTGGGTTAGTCAAATGCTTGTTAGTGGGATGAATTGTAAAGGACCTGCCTAGTATGGGCCAACAGGCCTGCTGCAGTGTTCCTCCTTTCTTATGTTCTTATGTTCTTAATGCTGATGGAATAACAAATAAGTGGGAGGAGTGGCACAAAAGAGTCAAAGAGGCATCACCGGACATCATAGATCTCACAGAAACCAAGCTCACAGGTATGATAACAGATGCCATCTTTCCAACGGGATATCAGATCCTGAGGAAAGACAGAGGGAACAGAGGGGGTGGAAAAGTGGCACTGCTGGTCAAAAGCCGATGGGATTTTGATGAGCTGGAGGAGACAGAGGAGAAGCAAGAGATTACATAGTATGAATGCTTCAGTCTGGGGGCCCCAAGGTGGTAACTCACCACAGATCAGCAGGAGGCCGAGGCAAGAGTATGATGAGAGTAATAGAGCAATGGTTGACACACTGGCTGAAGTGGCCAGAAGAGCTTGTGCGAGCAGGGCAAAGCTATTGATCATGGGTGACTTCAACCACAAAGAAATTGATTGGAAGAACTTGGAGTCACATGGGGGACAAGAAACGTGGAGGGCTAAGATGATGGAGGTGGTACTGGAAAACTTCATGTAACAACACGTAAGGGACATATACCAGAGAGAGAGAGGAGAGGCTGAACCAGCGAGGCTGGACCTAGTATTCACCTTGCAATGCCTAAGCGTACGTAATAAGGCAAATAGATTATTGGGATTTATATCAAGAAGTGTAAGCAACAGAAGTCCAGAGGTCATACTGCAGCTTTATACATCATTAGTAAGGCCTCACCTAGATTATGCAGTTCAGTTCTGGTCTCCATATTACAGAATGGACATAAATTCGTTAGAAAACATTCAGCGTAGAATGACTAAATTAATACATAGCATTAGAAATCTTCCTTATGAAGAAAGATTGAAGACTCTTAAGTTACATTCACTTGTTAGACGAAGAATGAGGGGAGACCTGATCGAAGTGTATAAGTGGAAGATAGGTATTAATAAAGGCGATATTAATAAGGTCTTGAGGATGTCTCTCCAAGAGAGAACCCGCAGTAATGGATTTAAATTAGATAAGTTTAGATTTAGAAAGGACATAGGAAAGTATTGGTTTGGAAATAGGGTAGTTGATGAGTGGAACAGTCTACCTAGTTGGGTTATTGAGGCTAGGACTTTGGGTAGTTTCAAATTTAGGTTGGATAAATATATGAGTGAGAGGGGTTGGATTTGAGTGGGACTTGCAAATGAGTGGATAGAGTTATCAGAGCTTATTTCTTGGGTAGCATTGAGGATTGGGTTGGGAAAATGTTTCGTTAGTGGGATGAATTGTAAAGGACCTGCCGAGCATGGGCCAACAGGCCTGCTGCAGTGATCCTCCTTTCTTATGTTCTTATGTTCTTGAGTAGTGCAGATATTGAGAACGTCTCATATGAAAGACCTCTTGGGGCCAGCGATCTTAAGATTCGACTACACAGTAGAGTTACAAGTGCAGGGGGAAGCAGGAAGTGCCGGACGAATGAAGCCAAACTACAAGAAAGGGGACTACGCAGGAATGAAGAACAGTGGAACTGGCAGGGAAGTCAGTAAACGAGATGATGGAATATGTGACAACAATATGCAAGGAAGCTGAGGATAGGTTTGTACCCAAGGGTAACAGGAATAATGAAAAAGCCAGGATGAGCCCATGGTTTACCCAAGGGTGCAGAGAGGCCAAGACCAAGTGTGCTAGGGAATGGAAGTATAGAAGGCAAAGGACCCAGGAGAATAAGGAAAGCAGTCGTAGAGCCAGAAATGAATAAGCAAAGGTAAGAAGGGAGGCCTAACGACAGTATGAAAATGACATAGCAGCAAAAGCCAAATCTGACCCAACCAGGTAATCAGGCTAAAGAAGGAGGGAGAGATCACAAGAAACGACCGAGAAGTATGTGAGGAACTCAACATTAGATTCAAAAAAGTGTTCACAGAGGAGACAAAAGGGGCTCCAGAAAGACGGAGAGGTGGGGGTACACCACCAAGTGTTGGACACAATACATACAACCGAGGAAGAAGTGAACAGACTGCTGAGCGAGCTAGACACCTTAAAGGCGATGGGGCCGGATAACATCTCTCTATGGGTCCTGAGAGAGGGAGCAGAGGCACTATGTGTACCCCTAACAACAATATTCAACACATCTGTCGAAACAGGGAGATAACCTGAGGTATGGAAGGCAGCAAATGTAGTCCCAATTTACTAAAAAGGATACAGACAAGAAGCACTAAACTATAGACCAGTGCCACTGACATGTATAGTATGCAAAGTCATGGAGAAGATTGTCAGGAGAAGAGTGGTAGAACACCTAGAAAGGAATGAGCTTATCAACAACAGCCAACACGGTTTCAGGGACGGAAAATCCTGTGTCACAAACCTACTGGAGTTCTATGACAGGGTGACAGCAGTAAGACAAGAGAGAGATGGGTGGGTAGATTGCATTTTATTGGACTGTACGAAGGCGTTTGACACAGTTCCACAAAAGAGATTAGTGCAAAAGCTGGAAGACCAGGCAGGGATAACAGGGAAGGCACTACAATGGATCAGGGAATACCTGTCAGGAAGACAGCAGTGAGTCTTGGTACGTGGCGAGGTGTCAGAGTGGGCGCCGGTGACAAGTGGGGTTCCACAGGGTCAGTCCTAGGATCGGTGCTGTTTCTGGTATTTGTGAATGACATGATGTGAAGTTGATGAAAAGAATTCAGTCGGACGAGGACCAGACAGATCTGCAAAGGGACTGGACAAGCTGCAAGCCTGGTCCAGCAATTGGCTCCTGGAGTTCAACCCCACCAAGTGTAAAGTCATGAAGATTGGGGAAGGGCAAAGAAGACCGCAGACGGAGTACAGTCTAGGGGACCAGAGACTACAAGCCTCACTCAAGGAAAAAAATCTTGGGGTGAGTATAACACCAGGCACATCTCCTGAGGCGCACATCAACCAAATAACTGCTGCAGCATATGGGGGACTAGCAAACCTAAGAACAGCATTTCGCCATCTTAATAAGGAATCGTTCAGAACCCTGTATACTGTGTACGTTAGGCCCATATTGGAGTATGCGGCACCAGTTTGGAACCCACACCTAGCCAAACATGTAAAGAAACTAGAGAAAGTGCAAAGGATTGCAACAAAACTAGTCCCAAAGCTAAGGGGTATTTCCTACGAGGAGAGGTTAAGGGAAATCGACCTGACGACACTGGAGGACAGAAGAGACAGGGGTCACATGATAACAACATATAAAATACTGAGAGGAATTGACAAGGTGGACAGAGACAGAAAGTTCCAGAGATGGGACACAACAACAAGGGGACACAGTTGGACGTTGAAGACACAGATGAATCACATGGATGTTAGGAAGTGTTTCTTCAGTCATAGGGTAGTCAGGAAATGGAATAGTTTGGGAAGCGATGTAGTGGAGGCAGGATCCATACATAAAAAATGGGTGGCCTTAGAGGACGGAAAACCAGAGATCTGGTAGACGAACCAGGGAGGAAAGACTGGGAGTTAGAGCTCCAAAAAAGGGAGGAAGAGTGGGGAAGGAAGATAGTAGAGCTTGGTAAGAAAATGGAGGAGCGGATAGCTGAAGAGTGCAGGAAGTGGGAAGTACAGGTCTTAGCAGCAGAAGCTAGGATACAGTGCTTAGAAGAGAAACTGCAAAGCCTGAAACAGATTAGAGAGACAAATGACAATTCAGATGTGACATCAGGAAATTCAAAGTCAGGCGCAGACAAGGGGACGGTAAGCAACAACGGAGACATGCCGTACACGAAGGCCCTATCAGACCCACGTGGGGCCAGGGAAAAGACGATGAGCACACTAAGATCAAACGACAGGTCCGAAGACAATGAAGGTATGCTATATGCAGAGATTCTAACAGCCAACTGCAGTAGCAAGGGACAGCTGGTCAGGAAAGACAGTTCACTGAGAATAGAAGTTTCAGATATGACAGGGACTGAAGGCAAGAACATGTCAATGGAAGGAAATAAAATGCCTCAGAGGAAGCAGATGGAGACTCAGTGGGAGGAGGAAAGGGCGAGGTCAGTTTTTGTGTACGGGCTCCAAGAAGCCAAGGGGGCCAACTTTGAAGAAATAAAACAGGAGGAGAAAAAAATGATTGAAGGCATCATGAAAACAATAGGGGAGGGCAATATGACCCAGGTGACAAATTTTCAGAGAATTGGGTGGTTTGCGAGTGGAAGGATACGGCCTGTCAGAGTAACTTTCAAGGAAGAATCAGTTCGAACCAGGATTATGCAAGAGAAAGCAAGACTGAGGGACAAAGAGGGGTACCAGAGAGTATACCTCGACCGCGACAGAACACAAGAAGAAAGGACTACACTGAAAGAGAGGGTACAGAGACACAAGGAGGAACGAGAAGCAATGAAAATGAGCAGGACCCAGACACAGGAGGAAGGGCAAACACACCCCACAGAATCTCCCACCAAAAGACTCCACCCACGACATTCCCAACGCAACTGAGCAACCTATACTACAACCCACTCACTTTTCCCTCTGCCACCAACCCCCATATCACAAACCTCACCCCAACAGCTGTTCCTTATGGGCATTTTGACCCCACTCCCATCAACACAAACCCCACCTACACCACAGCCCCATATAGGCCCCCACCAAGGCTCTCGCTCCCCCAACCCCAATATTCTTGCATGACCACAATGATAGAAAAGAAACTAAAGGTTTGGTACACAAACGCGGATGGAATAACGAATAAACATGAGGAGTGGAACGAAAGAATCAGTGAAAAATCCCCAGACATCATAGCAGTCACAGAAACAAAACTCGCTGAGACAATAACAGACACAATCTTCCCAAAAGGATATCAGATCCTGAGGAAAGATAGAAGGAGTAGAGGGGGAGGAGGGGTTGCACTGCTCATAAAACACCGATGGGGATTTGAGGAAATGGAAGGCATGGACATGATTGGAGAAAGAGACTACATTGTAGGTACAATTCAGTCCGGAGAACATAAAGTAGTCATTGGAGTGATGTATAACCCACCACAGAACTGCAGGAGGCCAAGAGAGGAGTACAAGGAAAACAACAGGGTGATGGTGGACACACTGGCTGAGGTGGCAAGAAGAGCTCACTCGAGCAGAGCAAAGTTACTGGTAATGGGCGATTTCAACCACAGGGAGATCGACTGGGAAAACCTGGAGCCACATGGGGGTCCCGAAACATGGAGAGCCAAGATGATGGATGTGGTACTTGAAAACCTCATGCATCAACATGTCAGGGACACAACCAGAGAGAGAGGGGAGGATGAGCCAGCAAGACTGGATCTTGTGTTCACCCTGAGCAGTTCAGACATTGAGGACATCACTTACGAGAGGCCCCTTGGAGCTAGCGATCATGTGGTTCTGAGTTTTGACTATATAGTAGAGTTACAAGAGGAGAAGGTAACAGGAACTGAAGGGGACAGGCCAAACTATAAAAGGGGGGACTACACAGGTATGAGAAACTTCCTGCAGGAGGTTCAGTGGGACAGAGAAATGGTAGGAAAATCAGTAAACGAGATGATGGAATATGTGGCAACAAAGTGCAAGGAGGCAGAGGAAAGTTTTGTTCCCAAGGGAAACAGAAATAATAGGAAGACCAAAACGAGTCCTTGGTTTACCCGAAGGTGTAGGGAGGCAAAAACTAAGTGCAACAGAGAATGGAAAAGGTACAGGAGGCATAGGACCCAGGAAAACAAGGAGATTAGTAGAAGAGCCAGAAACGAGTATGCACAGATAAGGAGGGAGGCCCAGCGACAGTATGAAAACGACATAGCATCGAAAGTCAAATCTGACCCGAAACTGCTGTATAGCCACATTAGGAGGAAGACAACAGTCAAGGACCAAGTGATAAGGCTGAGGAAAGAAGGTGGAGAACTCACAAGAAACGATCAAGAGGTATGTGAGGAGCTCAACACGAGATTTAAGGAAGTATTTACAGTAGAGACAGGAAGGACTCTGGGGGGACAGACCAGATGGGGACACCAGGAAGGAATACACCAACAAGTGTTGGACGACATACATACAGATGAGGAGGAGGTGAAGAAACTGCTAAGGGACATCGATACCTCAAAGGCAATGGGACCGGACAACATCTCCCCGTGGGTCCTTAGAGAGGGAGCAGATATGTTGTGCGTGCCACTTACCACAATCTTCAACACATCCCTGGAAACTGGGCAACTACCTGAGGTATGGAAGACGGCAAATGTAGTTCCCATTTTTAAAAAAGGAGACAGAAAAGAGGCACTAAACTATAGACCTGTGTCATTGACGTGTATAGTATGCAAAATTATGGAGAAGATTATCAGGAGGAGAGTGGTGGAGCACCTGGAACGGAACAGGAGTATAAATGCCAACCAGCACGGATTCACGGAAGGCAAATCCTGTGTCACAAACCTTCTGGAGTTTTATAATAAAATAACAGAAGTAAGACACGAGAGAGAGGGGTGGGTTGATTGCATCTTCTTGGACTGCAAGAAGGCCTTTGACACAGTTCCTCACAAGAGATTAGTGCAGAAGTTAGAGCATCAGGCGCATATAACAGGAAGGGCACTGCAATGGATCAGAGAATACCTGACAGGGAGGCAACAACGAGTCATGGTACGTAATGATGTATCACAGTGGGCACCTGTGACGAGCGGGGTCCCACAGGGGTCGGTCCTAGGACCAGTGCTATTTTTGGTATATGTGAACGACATGACGGAAGGGTTAGACTCAGAAGTGTCCCTGTTTGCAGATGATGTGAAGTTAATGAGGAGAATTAAATCTGATGAGGACCAGGCAGGACTTCAAAGAGACCTGGACAGACTGGACACCTGGTCCAGCAAATGGCTTCTCGAATTTAATCCTGCCAAATGCAAAGTCATGAAGATAGGGGAAGGGCACAGAAGACCACAGACAGAGTATAGGCTAGGTGGCCAAAGACTGCAAACTTCACTCAAGGAGAAAGATCTTTGGGTGAGTATAACACCGAGCATGTCTCTGGAAGCACACATCAATTAGATAACTGCTGCAGCATATGGGCGCCTGGCAAACCTGAGAACAGCATTCCGATACCTTAGTAAGGAATCATTCAAGACACTGTACACCGTGTATGTCAGGCCCATACTGGAGTATGCAGCACCTGTTTGGAACCCGCACTTGATAAAGCACGTCTAGAAACTAGAGAAAGTACAAAGGTTTGCGACAAGGTTAGTTCCAGAGCTAAGGGGAATGTCCTATGAAGAAAGATTAAGGGAAATCGGCCTGACGACACTGGAGGACAGGAGGGTCAGGGGAGACATGATAACGACATATAAAATACTGCGTGGAATAGACAAGGTGGACAAAGACAGGATGTTCCAGGGAGGGGACACAGAAACAAGAGGCCACAATTGGAAGTTGAAGACACAAATGAGTCAGAGAGATAGTAGGAAGTATTTCTTCAGTCATAGAGTTGTAAGGCAGTGGAATAGCCTAGAAAATGACGTAGTGGAGGCAGGAACCATACACAGTTTTAAGACGAGGTTTGATAAAGCTCATGGAGCGGGTAGAGAGAGGACCCAGTAGCAACCGGTGAAGAGGCGGGGCCAGGAGCTAGGACTCGACCCCTGCAACCACAAATAGGTGAGTACAAATAGGTGAGTACATACGCGCGGGAACAACAGCTCGTTTTCGCTCCTGAATCTTTAGTAGTGAGTGGCCAATCAAAGCCACTGTCAGGGTCATCGGAAGTTGACAGTGTCAGTGAACAACCCGAGAAGTGATACACGATCTGTGCCAACCAGAAAAGGGAGGTGAAGGATACAGACGCATAAAAACAATTTGAATCAGTACCAAGCGAGAGTGGAATGGCCATAGGCCTAGTCTTGGTGTAGGTGGTATTGCCACATCCCAATACCAAAATTCAAACAGAATAAGTGTGACCCAAGCCAGGGAGATAAAAGAAAAGGGTAGTTGAGTTAGTGACTCCAGTGTATAGTGCATACAGTGATAGAGGAGTTAGTGAATACAGTGAAGAAGAAATAGAGGAGCCGGAACGGGAAGCATCGTACAGTGCATGAGTGAAGCAGTGCAGGCCTGCCAGACGTAATGTATAGCCTTTTTGTGGTTGCTGGGGTATTGGCCCTGTATATTACTGACAGCTGGGGGTCACAAACCCTGCTCTGGAGAGCTGAATATCATACCTAGGGCACTAATCACTGACAGAGGAGTAGAATTGGGGAAGGGAACAAAGGTGGGGACCAGAGGCACTGTAGTGCACGTGCAGGCAGTAAGGTTGGACCAGAGGCACTGTAGTGCACGTGCAGGCAGTAAGGTTGGACAATTAACACTAACATTGTTTATTCATTAAGTATAACTCCAGGTATACACGTGTAGGTACACAGGCGTTTATTCAGCAAGTAAGTATAGCTCCAGGTATACACAAATAGGTGCACAGGTGTTAATAAGAAAGTATAGCTCCAGGTATGCATGAGTAGGTGCACAGGTGTTTACTCAGTAAGTACAGCTCCAGGTATGCATGAGTAGGTGCACAGGTGTTTACTCAGTAAGTACAGCTCCAGGTATGCATGAGTATGTGCACAGGTGTTTACTCAGTAAGTACAGCTCCAGGTATGCATGAGTAGGTGCACAGGTGTTTACTCATTAAGTAAGTACAGCTCCAGGTATGCATGAGTAGGTGCACAGGTGTTTACTCAGTAAGTACAGCTCCAGGTATGCATGAGTAGGTGCACAGGTGTTTACTCAGTAAGTACAGCTCCAGGTATGCATGAGTAGGTGCACAGGTGTTTACTCATTAAGTACAGCTCCAGGTATGCATGAGTAGGTGCACAGGTGTTTACTCATTAAGTAAGTACAGCTCCAGGTATGCATGAGTAGGTGCACAGGTGTTTACTCATTAAGTAAGTACAGCTCCAGGTATGCATGAGTAGGTACACAGGTGTTTACTCATTAAGTAAGTATAGATCCAGGTATGCACGAGTAGGTGCAAAGGCATAGGCAGGGTACTGCCGGTACAGGCTGTCTCGGTACATAGCAGCATGCACGTGGAGAGTCTAGGATAGGCCCATAAGCCTGGCAGCCAGATTATCCCTCCCTCTCCTCCTCCTTCTCCCCTCGCTTGACTCAGGTGGCAGGATAGTAACGCACACACGCACACACACCCTACCATAACAAACCCGTCTCATAAACCCACTCATACCCACACATACCCACACATACCCACAGTTCACACTCTCCTTGTACCTCCCCTACCTCTCTCTTTCCCTCCCTCCCTCTCTCTTTCCCCCCCTTCCTCCTCCTCCTCCTATACTTCCTCCATCTTCCCCCCACCTCTCCTCCCTTCCTCCCTACCTTCCTCCCTACCATTCTCTTTCCCTGACTCCTTCTCTCTTTCCCTCCCTCCCTCCTCCTCCTCCTCCTATACTTCCTCCATCTTCCCCCCACCTACCCTTCCTTCCTCCCTACCTACCTCTCCCATTCCCTCCCTACCTCTCTCTTTCCCTCCATTCCTCCCCCTACTCCTCCTCCTCCTCCTATACCTCCTCCATCTTCTCCCCACCTCCCCTCCCTTCATCCCTACCGACCTCCCCTACTCCTCTCTTTCCCTCTCTCCCTTCCTCCTCCTGTTCCTCCTCCTCCTATACCTCCTCCATCTACCCCCACCTCCCCTCCCTTCATCCCTACCTACCTCCCCTACCACTCTCTTTCCCTCCCTCCCTCCCTCTCTCTTTCCCTCCCTTCCTCCTGCTTCTCCTCCTATACCTCCTCCATCTTCTCCCCACCTTTCCCCCTTCCTACCAACCTCCCCTACCTATCTCTTTCCCGCCCTTCCTCCTCCTGGTCCTCCTCCGAAACCTCCTCCACCTTCCCCCCACCTACCCTCCATTCTCCCCCTCCGTCTCCCCTTGCCTCCTAGGCCTGCAAGAACACTACCCAACCCACACACCCCACACACTCTAACACTCCCCTCCCCCCTCTCTCTCTCTCTCTCCCTCTCCCTCTCTCTCTAACTCACACTCAACCACACTATCTCTCTCTATCCTCCTTCTCTTTCTCTAACCCTCTAGCTCACACTCAAACACACTCTCTGTCCCTCTCTATCATCCTCCTCCTATACCTCCTCCATCTCCCCCCCTCACCTCCTCTGCCTTCTCCTCCTCCCTCTCCCCTCTCCTCCGAGGTCTGCAAGCACACTAAAGGCTGATCTTCCCCAACTCACATGCTCCACACACTCTGACTCTCCCTTCCCCTCTCTCTCTCTAACTCCTACTCAACCACACTTCCTGTCTCTCTTTATCCCACTTTCTCTCCCTCATCATTTTCCTTCTCATCCTCCCTACTCCTTCTACTCCCCTCCCCCCCATTGCTCTTCCCCCTGTCCCCCTTAGTCTTCCCCCCATCTCTCTTCCCTCTGCTGCTGTCCCCACTCCAGCTCACTACCCTTTTCCACTCCCTGTCTCCTCCTCCCTTCTCCCCACAACAAACACCCCCCTCCCCCACAACAAACACCCCCCTCCACAGCACCCTTGGCATAAGCTCCTCCTTCTGTGAAAAAAAAAAATGGGACACCAAAAACCTGGACGGAGAACCAGAGGAAAGCTGGATGAAGCGAGTGGTGGACCTGGGAGAGAGGACTGGGAGGCAGAGCTCACATGAAGAGAGGAGTGGGGGAGGAGGCTGGAAGAGATCAGCAAGAAAATGGAAGAGAAAATAGCTGAGGAGAGCAGAAAATGGGAATTACAAATCACAGCAGCTGAAGCTAAGATACAGAGCTTAGTAGAAGAACTAAAGAGTCTGAAACAGCCTAAAGAACCAATGGACAGTACAGCCATGACACCAAGAGCTACTACATCAGTCACCGATGAGGCGACAGTAGGGGACAAAGGAGATATACTGTATGCAATGACCCCATCAGACCCAAGGGGGGCCTGGGAAAATGCAGGGAGAACAGCAAGAACTAATGAGGGGACTAAAGTCAATGAAGGAGCTAAACTATACACAGAGGCTCTGACAGACAACTGCCATGTCCAGGAACAAATAAGCAGAGGGACACCAGATAGGGAAGAGATAGTAAGAAGCAATGCATCAATGGCAGAAACTAATTTGAATCAGAGGATGCTCAGGGAAGCACAGTGGGAGGATGAAAGGGAGAGGGCCATTTTTGTCTATGGGCTCCAAGAAGTAGATGGGGAAACTTATGAGGCAAGGAAACAGGAGGAGAAAAAAAGATTGAAAGCATCATGAAAGCAATAGGAGAGGACAACATGACTCAGCTGACAAATTTTCAGAGAATTGGGTGGTTTGCGAGGGGAAAAAAGCATCCAGTCAAAGTGATTTTCAAGGCAGAGTCAGCTCAAAACCAGATCCTGCAGGAGAAAGCACGCCTAAGGGACAATCAGGTGTTCCGAAGTGTGTACCTCGACTGAGACAGAACACAAGAAGAAAGGATGACACTGAAAGAGAGGGTGCAACGTCACAAGGAGGAATGGGAGACAAGGAAGGTAGAGAGCAGGAGAAATCAGGCCCATGTGGAAGAACAAACACAACCCCCTCCAGTACCATCCACATAAGGAACACAACCATGGTAATCCCACAGCAACCAAACGACCTAACCCAAAAACCCACTCACTGCTCCCTCTGCCCCCATCCCCCTCAGCACAAACCCCACCCCCACAGAAACCCAGAGTAACCCACACATCCCCCTCTGCATAAACCCCACTCCCACAGTAACCCTCAGTAACTTGTACATCCCCCTCAGCTCAAACCCCACCCCCACAGAAACCCACAGTAACCCACACAATGTACCCTCTCCTCCATCCCCCTCACCACAAACCCCACCCTCACAGTAACCCACAGCAACTCACACACTGTACCCTCTATCCCCACCCCCCTCACCACAAACCCCTCCCCCATTGTAACCCCCATAGGCCCTCTTCCCTAATCCCCATCACCACCACCCCCACCCCTACTGAAACCCCCATAGGCCCTCTGCTCCCACACCCCACACCACAGACCCCACCCCCACACCAACCCCCTATAGGCCCCTGCTCCCCCTAACCCACCTCTCTCCCCAGACCACAGTTATTGAAAAGAAGTTGAAGGTTTGGTACACGAACGCGGATGGAATAACGAATAAATGTGAGGAGTGGCATGAAAGAATCAAAGAGTTGTCCCCAGACATCGTAGCAGTTACAGAAACGAAACTCACTGGGATAATAACAGATGCAATCTTCCCACCTGGATGTCAGATCCTGAGGAAGGATAGAAGGAGCAGGGGGGAGGAGGGGTTGCACTACTAATAAAAAACTGGTGGGGTTATCAAGAAATGGAAGGTATGGACGAGATTGGAGAAAGGGATTACATAGTAGGTACAGTTCAGTCAGGGGAACACAAGGTAGTCATTGCAGTTATGTATAACCCACCATAGAACAGCAGGAGGCTGAGAGAGGAATATGATGAATGCAACAGAGCAATGGTGGACCCCAATGGAAATAAGTCACTCTGTCTGACTTTTTTGGGTTATCCTAGGTTCTCTACACATATGCTGCTATGTATGATAATTCTATGTAACTGTATTGTGTATACCTGAATAAATTTGCTTACTTACTTACTTACTTACTTATAGCTGAGGTGGCAAGAAGGGCCCACTCAAGTAGAGCGAAGTTACTGGTCATGGGCGACTTCAATCATTTAAAATTATGTCCTTTTCAAAATTTTCTCTTATACGTTTAAAGATATATTTTTTTCATTAATGTTAATGTAAAAAATTTTAATTTTGCTCCAAAAGAAACTTAGAAAACTTACCTAACCTTGTTATAACAAGAACAATTTATTTTAGCCTAACCCAACTAAATATATTTTAGATTTGTTTACAGTAATTTAATACTAAACAATCACACTGAAATATATTTTTTTTCGTTAGGTTCAGAATGATTTTGACGAAATTATTGCATACACAGTGAAAGCAAAAGCTTTCACTGTCTTGCCAGAAACTTGCTGACATCATAGCTCAGATAACTCTCCAGAGTGCAGGCACTGTACTTCTCACCATCCCTCCAGAGTGCAGGCACTGTACTTCTCATCATCCCTCTAGAGTGCAGGCACTGTACTTGTCACCATCCCTCCAGAGTGCAGGCACTGTACTTCTCATCATCCCTCCAGAGTGCAGGCACTGTACTTCTCACAATCCCTCTTGAGTGCAGGTACTACACTTCTCATCATCCCTCCAGAGTGCAGGCACTGTACTTCTCATCATCCATCCAGAGTGCAGGCACTGTACTTCTCACCATCCCTCCAGAGAGCAGGCACTGTACTTCTCACCATCTCTCCAGAGTGCAGGCACTGTACTTGTCACCATCCCTCCAGAGTGCAGGCACTGTACTTGTCACCATCCCTCCAGAGTGCAGGCACTGTACTTCTCATCATCCATCCAGAGTGCAGACACTGTATTTCTCACCAACCCTCCAGAGTGCAGGCACTGTACTTCTCACCATCCCTCCAGAGTGCAGGCACTGTACTTCTCACCATCCCTCCAGAGTGCAGGCACTGTACTTCTCACAATCACTCCAGAGTGCAGGCACTGTACTTCTCACCATCCCTCCAGAGTGCAGGCACTGTACTTCTCACCATCCCTCCAGAGTGCAGGCACTGTACTTCTCATCATCCCTCCAGAGTGCAGGCACTGTACCTCTCATCATCCCTCCAGAGTGCAGGCACTGTACTTCTCATCATCCCTCCAGAGTGCAGGCACTGTACTTCTCATCATCCCTCCAGAGTGCAGGCACTGTACTTCTCATCATCCCTCCAGAGTGCAGGCACTGTACTTCTCACCATCCCTCCAGAGTGCAGGCACTGCACTTCTCACCATCCCTCCTGAGGACAATCACTGTACTTCTCACCATCCCTCCAGAGTGCAGGCACTGTACCTCTCACCATCCCTCCAGACTGCAGGCACTGTACTTCTCACCATCCCTCCAGAGTGCAGGCACTGTACTTCTCACCATCGCTCCAGAGTGCAGGCACTGTACTTCTCACCATCCCTCCAGAGTGCAGGCACTGTACTTCTCACCATCCCTCCAGAGTGCAGGCACTGTACTTCTCACCATCCCTCCAGAGTGCAGGCACTGTACTTCTCACCATCTCTCCAGAGTGCAGGCACTGTACTTCTCACCATCCCTCCAGAGTGCAGGCACTGTACTTCTCACCATCCCTCCAGACTGCAGGCACTATACTTCTCACCATCCCTCCAGAGTGCAGGCACTGTACTTCTCACCATCCCTCCAGAGTGCAGGCACTGTACTTCTCACCATCTCTCCAGAGTGCAGGCACTGTACTTCTCACCATCCCTCCAGAGTGCAGGCACTGTACTTCTCATCAACCCTCCAGAGTGCAGGCACTGTACTTCTCACCATCCCTCCAGAGTGCAGGCACTGTACTTCTCATCATCCCTCCAGAGTGCAGGCACTCTACTTATCATCATCCCTCCAGAGTGCAGGCACTGTATCTCTCATCATCCCTCCAGAGTGCAGGCACTGTACCTCTCACCATCCTTCCAGACTGCAGGCACTGTACTTCTCACCATCCCTCCAGAGTGCAGGCACTGTACTTCTCATCAACCCTCCAGAGTGCAGGCACTGTACTTCTCACCATCCCTCCAGAGTGCAGGCACTGTACTTCTCATCATCCCTCCAGAGTGCAGGCACTGTACTTGTCACCATCCCTCCAGAGTGCAGGCACTGTACTTCTCACCATCCCTCCAGAGTGCAGGCACTGTACTTCTCATCATCCCTCCAGAGTGCAGGCACTGTATTTCTCACCAACCTTCCAGAGTGCAGGCACTGTACTTCTCACCATCCCTCCAGAGTGCAGGCACTGTACTTCTCACCATCCCTCCAGAATGCAGACACTGTACTTCTCACCATCCCTTCAGAGTGCAGGCACTGTACTTCTCACCATCCCTCCAGAGGGCAATCACTGTACTTCTCACCATCCCTCCAGAGTGCAGGCACTGTTCTTCTCACCATCCCTCCAGAGTGAAGGCGCTGTACTTCTCACCATCCCTTCAGAGTGCAGGCATTATACTTCTCACCATCCCTCCTTAGGGCAATCACTGTGCTTCTCACCATCCCTCCAGAGTGCAGGCACTGTACTTCTCACCATCCCTCCAGAATGCAGACACTGTATTTCTCACCATCCCTCCAGAGTGCAGGCACTGTACTTCTCACCATCCCTCCAGAGTGCAGGCACTGTATTTCTCACCAATCCTCCAGAGTGCAGGCTCTGTGCTTCTCACCATCCCTCCAGAATGCAGACACTGTATTTCTCACCATCCCTCCAGAGTGCAGGCACTGTACTTCTCACCATCCCTCCAGAGTGCAGGCACTGTATTTCTCACCAATCCTCCAGAGTGCAGGCACTGTACTTCTCACCATCCCTCCAGAATGCAGACACTGTACTTCTCACCATCCCTTCAGAGTGCAGGCACTGTACTTCTCACCATCCCTCAAGAGGGCAATCACTGTACTTCTCACCATCCCTCCAGAGTGCAGGCACTGTACTTCTCACCGTCCCTCCAGAGTGAAGGCGCTGTACTTCTCACCATCCCTCCAGAATCACTGTGCTTCTCAACATCCCTCCAGAGTGCAGGCACTGTACTTCTCACCATCCCTCCAGAATGCAGACACTGTATTTCTCACCATCCCTCCAGAGTGCAGGCACTGTACGTCTCACCATCCCTCTAGAGTGCAGCCACTGTACTTCTCACCATCCCTCCAGAGTGCAGGCACTCTACTTCTCACCATCCCTCCAGAGTGCAGGCACTATATTTCTCACCAACCCTCCAGAGTGCAGGCACTGTACTTCTTACCATCCCTCCAGAGTGCAGGCACTGTACTTCTCACCATCCCTCCTGAGTGCAGGCACTGTACTTCTCACCATCCTACTTCTTACCATCCCTCCAGAGTGCAGGCACTGTACTTCTCACCATCTCTCCGGAGTGCAGGGACTGTACTTCTCACCATCCCTCCTGAGTGCAGGCACTGTACTTCTCACCATCCCTCCGGAGTGCAGGCACTGTACTTCTCACCATCCCTCCAGAGTGCAGGCACTGTACTTCTCACCATCCATCCAGAGTGCAGGCACTGTATTTCTCACCATCCCTCCAGAGTGCATGCACTGTATTTCTCACCATCCCTCCAGAGTAGAGGCACTGTACTTCTCACCATCCCTCCAGAGTGCAGGCACTGTTCTTCTCACCATCCCTCCAGAGTAGAGGCACTGTACTTCTCACCATCCCTCCAGAGTGCAGGCACTGTACTTCTCACCATCCCTCCAGAGTAGAGGCACTGTACTTCTCACCATCCCTCCGGAGTGCAGGTACTGTACTTCTCACCATCCCTCCAGAGTAGAGGCACTGTACTTCTCACCATCCCTCCAGAGTGCAGGCACTGTACTTCTCACCATCCCTCCAGAGTAGAGGCACTGTACTTCTCACCATCCCTCCAGAGTGCAGGCACTGTACTTCTCACCATCCGTCCAGAGTAGAGGCACTGTACTTCTCACCATCCCTCCGGAGTGCAGGTACTGTACTTCTCACCATCCCTCCAGAGTAGAGGCACTCTACTTCTCACCTCCAGCACTCAAATCCGGCAAAATCATTTTCCCTGAATCGCTTCATACATTTTACTTTCCTCGCGCTCGAACAGCACGTCAAATCATAAAGAAAGACTTGCCACCTTACTTTCCTGGGACGACCTCTCTCTTTTTCTCTCCACCTCAGAGGTGCATTCCCTCCTGGTTATCTTGTTTTGCTCTATCCTCTTTAGATGTTTAAACCATCTCAACAACCGCTCCTACGCCCTCACACCTAATCCCCAAACTCCGTATTCTCTGCATATTAACACCATACATTGACTTTAAAGCGACAGGTCTACTGCCTCCGGCCTCTTCCTCGCTGCAACACTTGAAATCCATATTTTATTCCCATATTAAAATGATGGTTCCAATATACTTTGGTGCTTTCCCCATTTGCTTCCATGGATAAGGTTCTTCGTTTGCACAGATGCCTCACTGCATCACCCACCTTATTCCCCTCGTTAGTTCTATGGATCATCTCGTCTCTCAGACCCATCTGATGATAAGACAACTCCCAATCATCTAAACATATTTACTTCCACTCTACTTCCTCCAGTCTGATAGCCAGTCTCTCTTTGTCTTGGGTTTTTGTTACTCGTATTAACTTGCTCTTTCCTATGTTCACTATCATTTTCCTTATTTTACGCACTCTCTCAAATTAGGTTACCATCATTTGCAACTTCTCTTTAGAATCTTTCAAAAGCACCGTGTCATCTGCAAAAAGTAACTGTGACAACTCCCACTTTGTATTAGATTCGTTACCTCTTAATCCCGCACCTCTCCCTTCCACCTCAACTTTCACCTCTTTAACAATCCTATTATTGAACATATTAAACAACCATGATGACATCACACACCCGTGTCTAAGGTCTCCTATTACTGGAAGTTTTTTCCCTCTCTTCCTATATACCCTAACCTGAGCCTCGGTATCCACAAAAAAATCTATTTACTACTTCTAATAACCTACCACCTATTCTATACACTTGCAACATCTGCCTCGTTACTCTCCTGTCCACTTTCTTACATGTCCTTTCTCAATGCAACAAAAAGCTCCTTACTTTTATGTAAGTATTATTTACTTACATGCTTCAATGTAAACACTTCGTCTACACATCCCCCTTCCTTGTTCATCTGCAATCTTATCCGTTGAGTATACCTTACTAGGTATACTCAACAGGTTCATTTCCCTAAAATTCTTCCATTCTCTTTTATCCCTTTTTCTCATAATAAAAAACTATGCATGCTCTCTGCTAATACCTCGGTACATTTCCCACAATACCCCAAGCATTCCAAAATTATATCCCCACCTGCTTTTACCTTTTCCTGTCTTGACCCCATCGTTCCGAGCTGTTTTGCCCCACCGCCTCACACATCTCCCTCATACTCACATCTGACTCTTCCTCACTCTTACAAGATGTTATACCTCCCTGCCCAATACATGAAATCGCTGCCTCCTTCTCTTCATCAACATTCAAGAACTCCTTAAAATATTCCCTCTTCACAACATCGACTTCCCCATCTAATAACTCTCCTTTTATATTTCTAACTTTTAAATCCATTTGTTCCCAATGCCTTCTCAAGTAGGTAATTCATCTCTCTCCAGTGAAAGCCCCGTAGTTGCTGTCCTGTCAACAACGAAAATGTTAATATCGCCGCAAGTTATGGCAACATCCCATACCACGGGCGGGATTTGAACCCGCGGTCAGAGAGTCTCAAAACTCCAGACGATTTCGTGAGTATGGCAACATCGTTCACCCGAACAAACAATACAGTGATATACAGCACTAATTGTGGCACTGTTATGTGGTGATATTCAAACTAATCCAGGACTACAAAGTAATGTACAGTGCAAACGAGGCAAATAAGGTGCCCTTGTGTTCACTTTGACATAGGTGTGGGCAGCCGCAATTGATTGGTCACTTGTGATGTATGTGAGGAATGGGTACACGTGAGGTGCACAGACAGTATCAGTAATGATGAATACGATGAACTGGTGGCCAGGAGTGATAACCTTAACTTTGTTTGTAATGCATGCCTAGGACAACGCGAGGCCACAGAGCCAGTGTTGTTACCAGGTCAAACAACACTAGACATGTTTACACTGTACTAAGGTACGGAGGAGGAACAGTAAATACAACATATGTGGATTGCATAAAGGGTGGAAATGGTGCTATATAGAAGTTTGTTTGCAACAAATGCATTTTAGCTCCGCTACCCTTTAGTAGTGCTGACCTTGATTTATCTAACTTCTTTACTGCAAATGAACCCTTGCTATATATTGATGATTATGCCTGTTTCAAGAAAGGAGGCCTTTACTTTACTCATGTCAATGTTAGGCTAATTTTACCCAAAATGTCAGAAATTAAGATTTTAACAAAACAAGACTAAGGCGGCAGTTATATCCCTCTCTGAATCCAAGTTAGATGACACAGTGACTGTCGAAGAAGTTAAAATTGAAGGTTGCAATATAAAACACTAGGATAGAAATAGACAAGGTGGTGGAGTATGTGCTTATGTAAGAAATGACTTAGCCTACAACCAAGACACGTTTTGAATGACAGACTGAAGATTCTGTGGTTTGAGGTATTGCTGCCAGACCAAACATATCCTAGTGGGAACTAGTTACCGCCCCTCCCCCATTCGAGTCTTGTCGAGAATTGATCATAGCTGCGAGACAGTACTGGGAGACTTCAGTATCTGTTATCAACAACAAAATAACGTGATATGTAGCAGGTATAAGCAACTTCTAGGATTAAATATTTACACTCGATTAATTAATGCACGAACCCGGATCACACAGTTCTCAGCCACCTTATTCGACCACATACTTTAAAGTAACCACATTGATAACGTTAGTCAGTCAGTCAGGCGTCATTACCACAGATCCAAGTGATCGTTTCGTACCTTTTGCACCAGGAATATTACTAAGGAATGGATAGGCCTACACAGAACAATAAAAATTATGTCAACTAGAAGTTACAGTAAAGAAAAACTGGTAAATAGGCTACACAATTGTGATTGGACAGTGATAAAACTAATTGTACAGACGTAAATGTTGCCTGAGAACATTCAAAACAATGTTCACTGTCATCCTTGATAATATTGCAACAGTTAGAGAGGTTAGGATTAGACGAAGAACTGAATCCTGGATGACTACTGAGATATTAGCAACACAGAATCAGAATCCCCGCTGATAGAATGTGGGGTTCCCCAAGGTAGTATTCTGGGTCCCTTACTGTTCCTATGTTATGTGAATGACATGCCCATCAGTGTCAAGTGGAAGCTTTTGTTGTATGCAGAAGACAGTGCTTTGTTAGTGTCAGGTAAAGACCCACAACAAATTATCGTTACACCTTGGGAAAACGGAAGCCACACTCTTTGGCACGAAAAATAAACTGAAAAGGGTAAATAATTTTAATGTCCAGTGTAATGGGAAACTCATTACTTCAGTATCTTCGGTGAAATATCTCGGAATCCCCTTTTGACCCAAGCATGTCAGGAGAACTGATATGGAACAGTGTACTAAAGAAAGCGAATGCCAGACTAAAGTTCCTCTACAGACAGGCACAGTGTCTACCTACTGAGGCTCGCAGGACCCTATGTCTAGCTCTTATACAATGCCATATAGATTACTCTTACTCTTCATGGTACTCTTCATTAACAACTAAAAACTGATAAATTAGACACATGTGCAACTCTTGGGTATCTTTATTGAGGAAACGTTTCGCCACACAGTGGCTTCATCAGTCCATACAAAGGAGAATCTTGAAGAACAGGAGTAGAATGAGGTAATCAGTCCCTCAACCTTGAGTCGATGTGGTCAGTCCATCAATCTTGAATAGAATACGGCATACGTGCGGAGAAGGAGCTTATAAACCGTTGGTAGGAGAGGTGCAGCAGTCATAGGCGGTGTCACATCGACTCAAGGTTGAGGGACTGATTACCTCATTCTACTCCTGTTCTTCAAGATTCTCCTTTGTATGGACTGATGAAGCCACTGTGTGGCGAAACGTTTCCTCAATAAAGATACCCAAGAGTTGCACATGTGTCTAATTTATCAACATGTCGGTTCTATGAACCATTCATCTACAAAACTAAAAACTGAAAGATGTACTACAAATCGCCCAGAACAAAATGGTGAGAGTCATCCTGGATCTGGGTCCAAGAGAACATGTAGGCCAGGATGAACTGCAACAACTGGATATGTTGAATGTTTGAAGACAAGAGTAAAATAAATGACATTAAATCACGTTTATAAAATTGCTCACAAGAAGAGTCTAGAATATCTTTCTGCCAAGTTTGGGAACCAAAGCAAGTATAGTATTAAGGGAAGGGAACATAACTTTGTAGTACCCACAGTAGGAGGTCAGGCTTCAAACAACATTTATTGTACAGCAATAAAAGAGTGGAACGGACTGCCTGTATATATCAAAGCATGAGCTAGTTTAGAAAGAGGGCTAAAAGTTACTTAATGAATGGAGCTACGGAAAGGGAGAAGAATGATTTCTTGTATAACTAACATACATGTACCTATTACTATAACATTTATGTACACATGGTTGAGTTACTTAGCAATTTTTAACTGTTAAGGCTATAATAAGACATTACAAGGACCCCGGTGGAACTAAGTCACTTTGACCGATATTTTTAGGGTTATGCTGCTATAAATGATAACTTATGTAACTGTATTCGTGTACTTGTACCTGAATAAACTTACTCCAAGAATGTTTTCTTATTCTCAGCAAAATTTGTTGATAAAAATAAAAACTCACCCACTGTCTCTGTGTCTCTCCTTTAGCACCCATTCACCACTATTTTAAATTCTTCTACTTCCCATATACTACGCCCTCTCATATGCTAGTCTCTTCTCCTTTATCATCCTCTTTACCTTATTCCACCAATCGCCACTCAAGACCCACCCTCCTATATCCACAAACTGCTGCTACACACTAACACTGTGACTTACTTCTTCCATTCTCCTTAATATAACTCACACTCACTTTAGCTCATCTTTCTTTTAATAGTTAATTCATGTCAGTATTTAGGTCAGCCACAACTGCTACTGTCTTACTTGGTTCAAAATCATTTAAATATTCGCAAGAAGCTAAGTTGAAGGCTAGTACAAGCTAAGTTATGCGTTGCTAAAAGCTAAGTTGAAGGTTGTTACAAGCTAGGTTGAAGGTTGCTACAAGTTAAGTTTTGGGCTGCTACAAGATAAGTTGTGGGCTGCTACACCCTGAGGTGTGGGTTGCTACAAGCTAAGTTGTGGGTTGCTACACCCTGAGGTGTGGGTTGCTACGAGCTAAGTTGTGGGTTGCTACAAGCTAAGTTGTGGGTTGCTACACCCTGAGGTGTGGGTTGCTACGAGCTAAGTTGTGGGTTGCTACAAGCTAAGTTGTGGGTTGCTACACCCTGAGGTGTGGGTTGCTACGAGCTAAGTTGTGGGTTGCTACAAGCTAAGTTGTGGGTTGCTACAAGCTAAGTTGTGGGTTGCTACACCCTGAGGTGTGGGTTGCTACGAGCTAAGTTGTGGGTTGCTACAAGCTAAGTTGTGGGTTGCTACAAGCTAAGTTGTGGGTTGCTACACCCTGAGGTGTGGGTTGCTACGAGCTAAGTTGTGGGTTGCTACAAGCTAAGTTGTGGGTTGCTACAAGCTAAGTTGTGGGTTGCTACACCCTGAGGTGTGGGTTGCTACGAGCTAAGTTGTGGGTTGCTACAAGCTAAGTTGTGGGTTGCTACACCCTGAGGTGTGGGTTGCTACAAGCTAAGTTGTGGGTTGCTACAAGCTAAGTTGTGGGTTGCTACAAGCTAAGTTGTGGGTTGCTACACCCTGAGGTGTGGGTTGCTACAAGCTAAGTTGTGGGTTGCTACAAGCTAAGTTGTGGGTTGCTACAAGCTAAGTAATGGGTTGCTACAACTACCAGCGTATCATTGTACGAGTGTCAGTGTACCAGTGTGTCATTGTACCAATGTAACTGTGTTAGTGTAACAATGTGTCAGTGTAGCAGTGTGTCAGTGTAGCAATGTGTCAGTGTAACAGTGTGTCAGTGTAGCAGTGTGTCTGAACCAGTGTGTCAGTGTACCAATGTACTCCCCTGATTGTGGTTGCAGGGGTCGAGTCATAGCTCCTGGCCCCGCCTCTTCACCGGTCGTTACTAGTGTATCAGTGTGTCAGTGTATCAATGTGTCGCTGTAAAAGTGTGTCGAGTACTATTGTGTCAGTGTACCAGTGTGTCAGTGTAAGATTGTCCGTGTACCATTGTGTCAGTGAACCAGTGTGTCAGTGTACTAGTGTGTAAGTATACCAATGTATGTGTCAGTTTACCAGTGTCAGTGTGCCATTGTATCAGTCCACCAGTGTGTCAGTGTGATGTGGATTAGTGAGTCAGTGTGATGTGGACTAGTGAGTCAGTGTATTAGTGTAACGGTGTACCAGTGTGTCAGTGTACCAGTGTACCAGTGTGTCAGTGTATCAGTGTACCAGTGTATCAGTGTACCAGTATGTCAGTGTACCAGTGTGTCAGTGTGACAGTGTACCAGTGTGTCACTCTAACAGTGTGTCAGTGTACTAGTGTGTCAATGTACAAGTGTACCAGTGTGCCAGTGTACCAGTGTGTCAATGTACCAGTGTGTCAGTGTACTGGTGTACCAATGTGTCAGTGTACCTGTGTCACTGTACCAGTGTGTCAGTGCATCAGTGTGTCAGTGTACCAATGTGTCAGTTTACCAGTTTGCCAGTGTACCAATGTGTCACTGTACCAGTATGTTAGTGTACCAGTGTGTCAGTGTACCAGTATGTTAGTGTACCAGTGTGTCAGTGTACCAGTTCGTCAGTGTATGAGTGTGTCCGTTTCCTAATGTACCAGTGTGTCAGCGTACGAGTGTATCATTGTACCAGTGGTCAGTGTGCCAGTGAACAAGCGTTTCAGTGTACCAGTGTACCAGTGTGCCAGTGTACCAGTTTGTCAGTGTACCAGTGCGTCAGTGTACTAATGTGTCAGCGAACCAGTGTGTCAGTATACCAGTGTGTCAGTATACCAGTGTGTTAGTGTACCAGTGTGCCAGTGTACTAATGTGTCACTGTACCAGCGTGTTAATGCACCAGTGTGTCAGTGTACCCGTGTGTCACTGCACCAGTGTGTCGGTGTAGCAGTATGTCAGTGTGTAATTGTAGCAGTATGTCAGTGTACCCGTGACTTAGTGTGTCAGTGAGTCAGTGTAACCGTAAGTCGGTGTATCAGTGAGTCCATATGTCAATGAGTCAGTGCGTCAGTGTACCAGTTTGTCAGTGTGTCTGTGTGCCAGTGCGTCAGTATACCAGTGTGTCAGTGTACCAGTGTGTCAATGTACCAGTGTATCAGTGCACCAGTGTGTCTGAGTCAGTGTACCATTGTGTCTGTGTTAGTGTACCAGTGTGTCAGTGTGTTAGTGTACCAGTGTGTCAGTGTGTCATTGTAGCAGTGTGTCAATGTACCAGTGTGTCATTTTGCCCATGAGTCAGTGCAGCAGTGTGTCAGTATACTAATGTGTCAGTGTAGCAGTATATCAGTATGACAGCAAGTGTAGCTATGTGTCATTGTACCCGTGAGTCAGTGAGTCAATGTGTCAGTGAATAAGTGTCAGTAAGTCAGTGTGTCAATGAGTCAGTGTGTCAGTGAGTCAGTGTGTCAGTGTATCAGTGAGTTAGTGTGTCAGTGAGTCAGTGTGTCAGTGAGTCAGTGAGTCAGTGAGTTAGTGTGTCAGTGAGTTAGTGTGTCAGTGAGTCAGTGTGTCAGTGAGTCAGTGTGTCAGTGAGTCAGTGAGTCAGTGTGTCAGTGAGTCAGTGTGTCAGTGTGTCAGTGAGTCAGTTTGCCAGTGAGTCAGTACGTCAGTGTGTCAGTGTGTCAGTGTGTCAGTGAGTCAGTGCGTCAGTGTGTCAGTGTGTCGGTGAGTCAGTGAATCAGTGTGTATGTGTGTCAGTGAGTCAATAAGTCCTACTTACCACACGTAAATTACTTGCAGGTAATAATTCAGGTAAGGCCCTGTAAGCCTCCTGCAGCTGATTTTCCCATAATAATAATTTACAATAAGCCTTTGGTCTTAAGGAAGTCGTATATGTATATAATCAGTGAAACTGTAATTTAATTTAATGATTTGATTGAAAGAAATGGATTGTTGGGTTCACATATAATTGACATTACTAAATTAATTAATGGTGTTTGTGTGGTGGATTATAGTTGCCACAATTAATTGGATTTGTATGCCCAGTGGGGCTGGAATTGTATTTCTTATACATTTTTAATATTAATGGATTTGTGCAATTATTATATAAATTAATTGCTAAGCCCAGTGAGGCTAGGATTGTAATTGCTATAATTGTTAATTTTCTAAGCTCAATTACTGTTAGGAATGATAATTGTCTTCTTTCTCATAATAATAATAATAATTATTATAATCATTTTGCTAAGCCAGGAAATATTTGGCTAGGATATTTCATTCATATTATAATAATTATAATTATTTTGCTAAGCCATAAAATATTTGGCTAGGATATTTGGTGCATATTGTAATAATTATACAAGTGTCTCCTCATTGTATAATTTTATAACCAGTGTTCAATAATTGGGTCTGATATATAAGAGTCATGGATGAGGTTAACGTAATTAATGCAGATGATAAATCCATGGGAATTAAGGCTACGAAGGCCTCATTATATGCAAAAAAAGGTCATGTGACCAGAGCTTATAATAACTCCCTGGAACCAGTGGCAGAAGAAACTGTGAATAAGGTTAATTTAGAATTATATCTGGAATCAATCTAGTAATGTAAATATAAGATCTTTCCTCAAACTCCCAGAGTTAAGTCTATCAACATTTAATCCAGGAGACAACTGGGAGGAATTCTGGTCAGTATTTAAGGCTGCTGCCTCCAGTTACCTGGAGGCAGTTAACTTGTTAGAGGTGACCTATGGTAATAGGAAGCAAAGTAAGTTAGACCTAGTAAATACTGTGAGTAATTTTAGAACTCCAGAACATAATTACCAAAATTTTCAACAATTTAGCGTCAAATTAGAAAGCACTGTTATGTCCTTGAGAAATAGGTTTGATTTGGGTGACTCAGACTGGATATTAAGTGCTGTGTTACAGAATAAATTGAGCTGCAATATTATAGTGATTGTCTAATCAATACCACAAAGGGTATTTTTCTCTGGAGTAAATAAGATTAGGTCTACAAGAATTAATTGTTAAATTACAGACAAGCCAACCAAATAATTCTAAGAATGTGGCCTGGTGGCTAAAGCTCCCGCTTCACACACGGAGGGCCCGGGTTCGATTCCCGGCGGGTGGAAACATTTCGACAAGTTTCCTTACACATGTTGTCCTGTTCACCTAGCAACAAATAGGTACCTGGGTGTTAGTCGACTGGTGTGGATCGCATCCTGGGGGACAAGATTAAGGACCCCAATGGAAATAAGTTAGACAGTCCTCGATGACGCACTGACTTTCTTGGGTTATCCTGGGTGGCTAACCCTCCGGGGTTAAAAATCCGAACGAAATCTTATCTTATCTTATCTTATTAGTCAGGTCTCACAAATGAAAAAAAAAATACCCTTATGTTAATAATCATCATAATTCATCCCATAAAAAAATGGTTGCGTTGACACACATCAAGTGGCAGGAACCCCAAAAAAATTTTCTCCACATCAAATTAAGTGGAATAAGTATTTCAATAAGAATGGCCTAGTTAATAATGGGCAAGTCAGGCAAATGAGGGATTGTCTTTTTTGCAAGGGTACTCATTTCTCAAAGAATTGTAATTCTTATCATTCATGGGATGTTAGGTGGAAAGGTTGAAAGAACTTGACAGATGTATCAGATGTTTAGGCGGTCATAATGTAAAGGATTGTTATGCCAAACTCAGTAACTATTATCAGTACCACAAAGGAAGATATCGTATAGTAATGTGTAAAGGTTTAAATAATAATAATAATGACAAGCATGATAATAATGATAATGATATAAACACTGAAACAACAATTACTAATGTAAAGATTGCAGCTAATGTTTATGAGGATGGCATAACTGAAGTAGCCTTACCCGTGGTGAATGTAAAAATTCGGGATAAATGGCCAAAAAAACAAAAAAAAAAGTAGCTGCATTATTGGAGCAGGGGTCTTAACGCACATTCATAAAACGTAGCTGCCTTATTGGTATGAAAGTGCAAAAGGGGAACTCTACAAATCTAAAATTATCTAATTTTCTGTCAGATAAAAGGGCCCAATTGTACGACACTGAGTATGTAAATGTTGGCTTGGGCGATGAGAGAAAACGTATAAATGTAGTTATAGTTGATAGGCTCCCACAGAAAATCTCTACAATAGAGCTTAGTGAAGCTACTGAAAGGCTTTCACAAAATAGTAAAGAACTGGTACTTTCTTGTGTGAATAATGACTCATTGGGGCCAATAGATCTAGTAGGGAGTGATTATTGTACTACATTTGTAAAGGGCATGGTAAGGGAATGTGGAGTTAATCTTCTAAAAACAGCAGGAGGTCATGTAATGTATGGTAGGCTTCCTCGTACTAACAATAAATGACCAGAGGAAACAAATACAGTCACTACGTGTCTTACTCATGAAAGAGCGCCCCAGTGTAAATATTCTTCCATAGAAGATGAGGTTGAGCCAGTGTATAAATTGTGAGAACTGGACGGTATCGGAATCAATGTAAACGATGAAAGTCCAGATGATTCTTTTACTCAGGAACAATACCTGAAGAATGTTAAATATGAATCTGGTCAATACTGGGTGCGACTCCCATGGAAGCTGAATCATCCGGAATTACCTACAAATTATAAAATGGCGTATGGGTAAGTAAAGGCTCAGCTCCACAAACTGAGTAAGACACCAGAATTATTGATTGCATATAATGATATAATTAATGATCAGTTAAAGAATAAATTCATAGAGGAAGTACCCCCAGAACAGGCAAAAATTTATGGATATTACTTACCACACCATGGAGTTTAGAAAGATTCTAAAACTACTCTCTTAAGAATTGTTTTTAATTGTGCTAGGAGTAGTAAAAATGTACCAAGTTTAAATGATTGTATAATGACGGGTCCATCACTGACGGAAAAATTAGGAGATACTATATTGTTAAATTTCAGTGTTACGAATTTTGCCTTTACGGCAAATTCCCACGTAATGTAGCAAGTCAAGATGGTAATAATATATTACACATTTTTTGTGATGCTTCAAAATTGGCATATGGAGCGGTCGCTTATATTCAAAGCAATAATTCTATTTCTCTTGTTATGTTTAAGGCTAAAATGGCTCCAGTTAAAGCGCTACATTGCCTCAGAATTAACAGCCATTTACATAGGTATCAAATTAGCTAATTATGTAAGAGATAAACTGCAGGAGATAAATTTTAGCGACACTGATTTGGTCTGATAATGAGGTGTCCTTACAATGGATTTGTAATGGTAACAGTAAGATTATGTATGTACAAAATAGAGTCGCTGATATTAATCAAATGCAAGAGAAATGTAAGAGTCTGGGTCAACATTTATTAACGTGATGAGAATCCAGCTGATTTCTTGTCATGAGGCTTGACTTACGATAAATTTGTAAATACTGTATCATGGTTCAGAGGACCGAGTTGGTTGGTAAATAAAGTTAATTGGCCTTTAGAAAAGGCACAAATTGCACCTGTTGAAATTACTGTTACCACCTCTCCAATAATTTGTCCCTAATTAGCCATTGATATTAATAGGTATTCTTCCTTACCCAAATTAATTAATGCAGCATTGTTTGTGTTTAAATTTATAAACAAAATGACTATTTCATAAAATTTTCCACATCCTCTGAAATACTGGATTCAGAGGTACAAGAAGAAATCTATGGAGATGAAATTAAACTGTTGTTAAAAGGAAAATTTACAAAAGGTTCAATAATAGTTAAATTAGGGCTGTATTTAGATGATGATGTAATTAGGTGCAGAGGTAGGTTACAAAATATTGAATTGGGTGAACATGCTAAACACCTTATTTTATTTCCCAAACCCCCTCATCTGACAACTTTGATTGTTTTATATGCCCATAAAAATGTAATGCATGGTGGGGTACAAGATACTATCAATTATATTAGGGAAACTTTCTGGATTCCACAAGGGCAACAATGTGTTAAAAAGTGTGTTAAATCTTGCATAATATGTTGCTGTGTGGATGCCGGAACTTATATGTACCCAGGTCCTCCACCATAACCAATGGAACATGTACAATTGTTAAAACTATTTGATGTAACAGGTGTGGACTATAGTAGTCCAATTATTTTAACAGGTAATTCAAATGGTGTTCCTTTGAAAATGTATGTTCATTTACTTGCACTTCTACCAGGGCAGTTCATTTAGAAGTGGCTCAGGACTTGTCTGCAGTACAGTTTGCACAGCTGTTTCGGAAATTTACGGCTAGGAGACCCTGTCCAAGACTGATGATTTCAGATACCACTAATTTTGTAGCGGGTGCCCAATAGTTGATGGAATTAAAGGAGAATAATGATGTACAATCTCTGTTAACTCAGCGAGGATGTGTCCGGAAATTTAACATACTCCCAGAGCTCCTTGGCAGGGTGGGTTTTATGAAAGAATGATAGGTACAGTAAAAAGGTGTCTATGGAAGGTGTTAAACTGGAAAAGAATTAGTTTGGAGGAATTCCGCACTGTATTAGTGGAGGTGGAAAATTGTATAAAAAATCGTCCCCCCTCTCGAACATTAGTGTTACTCCTGATGTAGACATATTAACACCTTATCGCTTAATATATGGACGAAAACTGGAAGCTGCATTTATTTACAGAGATAATCCTGAAGAAAATTGATGATGATTATAAAAATGTAGAATTGTTATGTAATAAATTTAAGATGCTAAATAAAGTAATTAATCATTGGTCCAATGTGTGGTTACACTACATGACCACTTGTATGGTGCGTCAGAGGCTGTAAATCGACAGAACATTCAACCAGGTGACATTGTATTAAATAATGCTGAGCAACATCGAATATTGTGGCCTCTGGGCAAGGTATTAACATTATACCCAGACTCACAAGGTGTTGTCAGGAATGCCAAGGTGTTGTGTCATGGTCAGGAAAGTTTGTGTACTATTAATAAATTAATTCCCTTGGAATGATATTCTAAGGGAAAGTGACACGAGGAAGAAATTGTAATAAGGTCTACTAGGAGAACAGCCACTCAAGCTAGAGTTGGCTGTAATTGTCTCATAGAGGAAGAAGCAATGTAAGTCATTTATCAATGACCATCACCCGGCTGTAGTGTGGAATTTTTTTTTGGTTACATAATTTGCTAAATATAGAACATATAAATGAATAATAAAATAACTATGTAATAAAATAGGATGCTGATTTGACCCTTTCGAGAAATTTCGAGTGAGGGGGGTGTAGAACAGCTGTGGAGTGATGCAGAAGGGATGCCATATTGAATTTAATGTGTGAACACTGGACTGAATTGTGCAATGCAATTAGGCATTCTCGTAGGTCAGCCTCAATCCATAATTTAGAGATTGCTGACATATTCCTGCTGAAGAACTGGGATAGTGTGGAAAACCCTTACAATTCAGCAACCAGCAATGAAAAATATAGACACCAATTCTCCCAG
Source organism: Cherax quadricarinatus (assembly GCF_038502225.1). Lineage (NCBI taxonomy): Eukaryota > Metazoa > Arthropoda > Malacostraca > Decapoda > Parastacidae > Cherax > Cherax quadricarinatus. The sequence continues at coordinate 26,076,236 of NC_091330.1, read as the reverse complement.
GAGCACACCTCAGCTACACTTACCATTATGTACAGTAGTTTTTGCATTGGCCATCGTAAATTCTTGCTGCTAGGGTAAGGTTAGGGTGTGTTTCATCAGCATTAAGTATCTTCCTGTGATAAATAATAAGTAGAAATACGAATTTCCTTTCTAATAGTACTAATAATTTATGTATAATTATATTCTGTGTACCAAGTAAGCCTAATCATATACAGTTCACACAACTTTAATTTGCCAGAGTAGCTGGTTTTAATATTATAATTATTAATTTAATGTCAGGTCTAGCTTTTTGTGAGAGTTGTAGGGAATGGGCATTGAGGGAGTGACAGTTCGGCGACCTGCTGTGACTAAGTCCCACTTACCTCACCCAAATTATTTGCAGGTAATAATTCAGGTAAACCTCCTGTAGGTGATTTACCAATAATAATAATAATAATAATAATAATAATAATAATAATAATAATTTCAAAATGACATTATTCGCACTCTAGAAAACTGTTACACTCTTGTAGGTATGTTCACTGATTTAATCACAAATGATGACATCTAATAATATCTTAGGACAACCACTAGAACGCTAAATCTTGGGAGCACTATTTAAAGATACTGCTTCATGTATGTGGTGTATGTGTACTCACCTATTTGTACTCACTTATTTGTGGATCATTAGGGGAATGTTGCATCTCATGCCGAGTCTTTTGCTTTCATAGGGAGTGATTTTCCCTCTAGGATTTTCCAAGTGTATATTATCATGTATCTCTCTCGCCTGCGTTCCAGGGAATACAACTCAAGCGACTTCAACAGCTCCCAGTAATTTAGTTGCCTTATCGTACTTATGCGTGCCGTGAAAGTTCTTTGTACACTTTCCAGGTCAGCAATTTCGTGTAGTTAGGGGGTAGCTAGTGTACAGCAGTAGAGTGAACAAGCGATTTGAAGAGAATCATCATAGGCTTGGCGTCCCTAGTTTTGAAGGTTCTCGTTAACCATTCTATCATTTTCCTAGCAGATGCGGTAGATACATTGTTGTGATCTTTGAAGGCGAGATCCTCTGACATTATCATTCCCAGGTCCTTCACACTACTTTTTCGCTCTATTGTATGGTTAGAATTTGTTGTATACCCTGATACAGTTTTAATTTTCACAAGATTTCCATATCTGAGTAGCTGAAATTTCTCTTCATTGAACTTCATATTGTTTTGAGTGGCCCATTTGAAGATTTGGTTGATGTCTACTTGGAGTCTTGTGGTGTCTTGGATGGAGGACACTGTTACGGCAATAAGGGTGTCATCCGCAAAGGAAGACACGGAACTATGGCTTACATCTCTGTCTATGTCAGATATGAGTATGAAGAATAGAATGGGAGTGAGTACTGTGCCTTATGGAACAGAGCTTTTCACTGTAGTTGCCTCAGACTTTGCTCTGTTTACTATTACTCTTTGTGCTCTGTTTGTCAGGAAGTTATATCTACCATTTCCTTTCATTCATTTATCACGCATTTTGTGCATTATTACACCGTGGTCGCACATTGTCGAAAGCTTTTGCAAAGTCTGTGTATACTACATCTGTATGCTGTTTATCGTCTACAGGATCCAGGACCTTGTCATAGTGGTCCAGTAGCGGGGACAGGCAGGGTCGACCTGCTCTAAACCCGTGTTGCTCTGGGTTGTGTAATTGATGGGTATCTAGGTGCTTGGCGATCTTTCTTCTTATAGCCCTCTCAAAGATTTTTGCGATGTTGGTGCTATCGGTCTGTAGTTCTTTGAAATTGCTTTACTGCCACCTTTTAGGGAGTGTGGGATGACCCCTGTGTCCATGCTCCCTCTCCATTGAATGCTGAAGGCACACGACAAGGGCTTCCTGCATTTCTTGATGAACACGGAGTTCCGTGAGTCTGGGTCTGGGGCAGAGTGCATGGGCATGTCATTTATTGCCTTTTCAGACTCTTGTGGTGCTAGGATAATATCTGAGAGTTTTGAGATGACCAAATTTTGGGTCTCTTTCATAAAGAATTAATTTGGATTTTCGACTCTTAGTCTGGGTAGCTGCTTGCTGAACACCGAGTCGTATTGGGACTTTAGTATCTCACTCACTTCTTGGCTGTCATCTGTGTATGTCCCATGTTGCCTGAGCAGGGGCCCAATACTGGATGTTTTTTCCTTAGATTTGACATAAGAGAAGAGGTGTTTTTTTTTCAATTTCCTTCATGGCTTTTAGTTCTTCCTGTAATTTCTTGTCTCCTATAAGATTCCTTCAGCTTAAGTTCGATATCTGCAATTTCATTGACCAGTGCCTCTCTTCGTATTTCAGATATATTGGCCCCTTTCAGCAGCTCTGTGACTCTTCACCTTCGTCTGTATAGGGAGCGTCTCTTTCTTTCTAATTTACATCTTCACTTTCTTTTTCTTAATGGAATGTGCCTTGAGCAGATTTCAAGAACCACAGAATTTATTTTTTCTAAGCAAAGGTTCGGATCTGTGTTGTTTAGGATATCTTCCCAGCTTGTTTAATTTATGACATGGTTGACTTGTTCCCATTGTATATTTTTTTATTAAAGATGAATTTTGTGAAGACACCCTCATGACTGATCACATTTTGCTGGTCAGGAGCCCTGTGCATACATGTCTGTACCTCTATTATGTTGTGACCTGTGTGTTTTGTCTTTGATACGGTTATATTACGTATCAGATCACCATTGTTAGTGAAGATGAGGTCCAATGTATTTTCTAGTCTTGTAGGCTCCAATATTTGCTGGTTTAAGGTGAGTTTGGTGCAGAGATTTAATAGCTCATGTGTGTGTCAATTTTCATCTGAGCTGCCTCCTGGGGTGATCTCTGTTAAAATATTATTTGCTACACTCCACCATTTTAGGTGTCTTAAGTTGAAGTCTCCCAGTAGCAAGATGTGTGGGGCAGGAGAGTTGGGAGATTTTCCAGAGAATGCTCAATTTTCAAAAGCTGCTCCTGGAATTGCTGGGAAGTTGCATCTGGAGGCTTGTATACCACCACAATGACAAGGTTTTGGTTTTCAGTCTTTACCACCAAAACTTCAACTACATCATTTGAGGTGTTTAGTAAACTTACAAGCCAATCCTCTCAGGTTATAACCTGGGTTCCATATTTCGTTGTCAAAATGATCCTTTGTGAATCCTGCAAATATTGCATTTGACTCCGTGAGCAGTCCCTTGATGTAAGGAAATAGTTTGTTGATGGCTTTAGACCCTGTATGTTTGCAAAGACAAATGTCGTTATATTGATGGAATTTAGGGGGGTTTTATTTTCTGGCTCTAATATCTGTTGTTCTGGAGTAGAGGCCAATGACTGTGCCTCTGCTCCAGAAGAGTTTTCAGTTGGTGTTAGGTTTCCGTCATTTCTTGCCAGTCTTTTTTTCTTCCTGGCACTAAAAATCTTCTTTCTCTGGAGAGGCTATGCCTTCCCCCTCTTTTGTTTCCCATAGTTTGGCTGGTCTGTGTCTTTTTGTCCCCCTTACTTTCCAGACTGTTCCACTTCCTGACAACTCTATGATTGAAGAAATACTTCCTAATATCCCTTTGACTCATCTGATCATTCAACTTCCAATTATGACCCCTTGTTTCTTTGTCCCATCTCTCGAACATCATGTCTTTGTCCACCTTGTCAATTCCTCGCAGTATTTTATATGTCGTTATCTTATCTTCCCTGACCATCCTGTCCTCCAGTGTCGTCAGGCCGATTTCCCTTAACCTTTCTTCGTAGGACATTCCCCTTAGCTCTGGGACTAGTGTTGTTGCAAACCTTTCACTTTCTCTAATTTCTTGACGTGCTTGACCAGTTGTGGGTCAAGCACGTCATACTCCAATATGGGTCTGACGTACACAGTGTACAGAGTCTTGAACGATTCCTTGCTGAGGTATCGGAACGCTAGTCTTACTTTTGTCAGGCGTCATGTGCTGCAGCAGTTATCTGGCTGATGTGCTCCTCAGGAGATGTACTCGGTATTATACTCACCTTAAGATCCTTTTCCTTGTGTGAGCTTTGCAGTCTTTGGTCACTTAGTCTATACTCTGTCTGCGGTCTTCTTTGTCCTTCCCCGATCTTCATGACTTTGAATTTGGCGAGGTTAAATTCGAGGAGCCAGCTGCTGGACCAGGCTTCCAGCCTGTACATGTCTCTTAGTAGTCTTGCCTGATCCTCATCAGATTTAATTTTCCTCACTACATATCATCTGCAAACAGGGACGCTTCTGAGTCTGTCCTTTCAGTCATGTCATTCACATATTCCAAAAATAGTACTGGTCCTAGGACTGACCCCTGTGGAACCCCGCTCATCGCAGGCGCCCACTCTGATACCTCGTCACATACTATGACTCGTTGTTGCCTCCTTGTCAGGTATTCTCTGATCCAGTGCAGCGTCTCTCCTGTTATGCGTGCCTGATCCCTTATATTACAACCCAGGAGTCCCAAAGACCTGTTATCCTGGGTGTAAAGGGAGCAAAATAAACACAGCAGAAAAACTTTTTGACTTGTATTATCCTTCACCAATTTAGAACAAAGTATGTACACTGTATACATTATGTACAGCAATTGGTATGAGTGCACTCCACGGTAAGCAAGACAAAATAGAAGCCACTAGAGAGCACGCCGTGCTTCAACCAGCTCTAGAATGGGAATGACAAGGGCAGATAGGTTAGTGGTACCCACATCACCTCTGCTATTGTCAAAACCATCTTCTCATTGGCTGGAACCTGGGTACTGATTGAACGATGGGGCCCCATCATCAACCCTTAGTACCTGGTTCGCTGGTTGTGGGAGATAGCCTTTCAGTGAGGGTGTGTACATGCGCCGAATAAAGGTTACGTACTCTTTGCATGCCACACCTTAGCTTTTGCACTAACTTCTTGTGAGGAACTGTGTCGAAGACCTTCTTGCAGTCCAAGAAGATGCAATGTACCTACCCCTCTCTCTAGGGTCTTCCGCGTGTGTGTGTGTCTGTGTATGTGTGTGTGTGTGTGTCTGTGTGTCTGTGTCTGTGTCTGTGTGTGTATGTGAATGTGTGTGAGTGTGTGTGTGTGTGTACTCACCTGGTTGTACTCACCTAGTTGTGGTTGCAGGGGTCGAGTCATAGCTCCTGGCCCCGCCCTTTCACTGGCCGCTACTGTGTGTGTGTGTGTGTGTGTGTGTGTGTGTGCCCTTTGTTAGATCGCTGGGCATTGATTAATGATTATAAGGCTGGGCGGCGGGTGTGGGTGGCATGTTGGGGGGGGGAGGGTGGATAGAATAGTGAGCTGATTGTGGAAATGGTGAGTCGAGTGGGGAGGGGGGGGGGGGTGGCACGCCTATGAGAAGGCGGGGAAGTGGGGTTTATGGGGGTGGGGTTGCCAGACCGAAGTACAGGACAAACTCCCGTCATCACTCTAGACTGATAGTAACACTATATCTCAATGAGGTTGAAGAGGTATAGGGTAGATTTACGAATGTAGTGTTAGAGTGTCCAACAGAAGTTTGTGGTTACAGGAAAGTGGGTGCAGGAGGGAAGACGAGCGATTGGTAGAATGATGATGTAAAGAGAGTAGTAAAAGAGAAAAAGTTAGCATATGGGAAGGTTTTACAAAGCACAAGTGATACAAGGGAGGAGTATATGAAAAGAAAATGAGAGGTTAAGAGAGTGGTGAAGGAATGCAAAAGAGCAAATGAGAGAATGGGTGAGATGCTGTCAACAAATTTTGTTAAGAATAAGAAAAACTTTTGGAGTGGGATTGCTGAGTTGAGAAATCTTAGGGAACGAATGAACTTGACTGTTAAAAATAATAGAGTAGAGTTATTAGATAGAGAGTTAGAGGTACCGGAAAGATGGAGGGAATATTTTGAGGAACTGTCTGAAGCTGTGATTTCGTGCATTGGTTGGTGCTTTTATTTAATACATATATTGAAGAGGGAAAGAGTTATCAAAGAACATGCAAAGGGGACAAAAGAGCGCAAAAATCATAAGGAATAAGCCTGGTGAGTATACCTGGTAAAGAGTATTGTAGAGTTGTTAATGAAAGAATTAAGAATGAAACAGAGAGCAGGAGAGCAGATGAACAAGGAGGCGTTAGGGAAGGTACTGGGTGTGTAGATCAAGTGTTTATAGCAAAAAGAATATAGCATAAGGGTAAAGAGGGTTTTGTTGCATTTATGGATTTGGAAAAGGCATATAAGTGGCAGTGTGGCAGATATTGCAAATGTATGCAATAGGAGGTAGGTTACTGAAAGCAGTAAAGAGTTTTTACGAGGATAGTGAGGCTCAGGTTAGAGTATAGTGAGACTCAGGTTATAGTGAGGCTCAGGTTATAGTGAGGCTCAGGTAATAGTGAGGCTCAGGTTATAGTGAGGCTCAGGTTACAGTGAGGCTCAGGTTATAGTGAGGCTCAGGTTATAGTGAGGCTCAGGTTATAGTGAGGCTTAGGTTATAGTGAGGCTCAGGTTATAGTGAGGCTCAGGTTATAGTGAGGCTCAGGTTATAGTGAGGCTCAGGTTATAGTGAGGCTCAGGTTACAGTGAGGCTCAGGTTAGAGTATAGTGAGGCTCAGGTTAGAGTATAGTGAGGCTCAGGTTAGAGATCAGTGAGGCTAGGGTTATAGTGAGGCTCAGGTTAGAGTATAGTGAGACTCAGGTTAGAGTATAGTGAGGCTCAGGTTAGAGATCAGTGAGGCTAGGGTTATAGTGAGGCTCAGGTTAGAGTATAGTGAGACTCAGGTTATAGTGAGGCTCAGGTTATAGTGAGGCTCAGGTTATAGTGAGGCTCAGGTAATAGTGAGGCTCAGGTTATAGTGAGGCTCAGGTTACAGTGAGGCTCAAGTTATAGTGAGGCTCAGGTTATAGTGAGGCTCAGGTTATAGTGAGGCTCAGGTTATAGTGAGGCTCAGGTTATAGTGAGGCTCAGGTTATAGTGAGGCTCAGGTTATAGTGAGGCTCAGGTTATAGTGAGGCTCAGGTTACAGTGAGGCTCAGGTAATAGTGAGGCTCAGGTTATATTGAGGCTCAGGTTACAGTGAGGCTCAGGTTATAGTGAGGCTCAGGTTAGAGTATAGTGAGGCTCAGGTTAGAGTATAGTGAGGCTCAGGTTAGAGATCAGTGAGGCTAGGGTTATAGTGAGGCTCAGGTTAGAGTATAGTGAGACTCAGGTTATAGTGAGGCTCAGGTTATAGTGAGGCTAAGGTAATAGTGAGGCTCAGGTAATAGTGAGGCTCAGGTTTTAGTGACGCTCAGGTTATAGTGAGGCTCAGGTCATAGTGAGGCTCAGGTTACAGTGAGGCTCAGGTTATAGTGAGGCTCAGGCTATAGTGAGGCTCAGGAAATAGGCTCAGGTAATAGTGAGGCTTAAGTTATAGTGAGGCTCAGGTTATAGTGAGGCTCAGGTTATAATGAGGCTCAGGTTATAGTGAGGTTCAGGTTATAATGAGGCTCAGGTTATAGTGAGGCTCAGATTATAGTGAGGCTCAGGTTATAGGGAGGCTCAGGTTATAGTGAGGCTCAGGTTATAGTGAGGCTCAGATTATAGTGAGGCTCAGGTTATAGTGAGGCTCAGGTTACAGTGAGGCTCAGGTTATAGTGAGGCTCAGGTTATAGTGAGGTTCAGGTTATATTGAGGCTCAGGTTATAGTGAAGTTCAGGTTATAGTGAGGCTCAGGTTATAGAGAGGCTCAGATTATAGTGAGGCTCAGATTATAGTGAGGCTCAGGTTATTGTGAGGCTCAGGTTACAGTGAGGCTCAGGTTATAGTGAGGCTCAGGTTATAGTGAGGCTCAGGTTATAGTGAGGCTCAGGTTATAGTGAGGCTCAGGTTATAGAGAGGCTCAGGTTATAGTGAGGCTCAGGTTATAGTGAGGCTCAGGTTATAGCGAGGCTCAGGTTATAGTGAGGCTCAGGTTACAGCGAGGCTCAGGTTATAGCGAGGCTCACGTTATAGTGAGGCTCAGGTTATAGTGAGGCTCAGGTTATAGTGAGGCTCAGGTAATAGTGAGGCTCAGGTTATAGTGAGGCCTAGGTTATAGTGAGGCTCAGGTTATAGTGAGGCTCAGGTTACAGTGAGGCTCAGGTAATAGTGAGGCTCAGGTTATAGTGAGGCTCAGGTTACAGTGAGGCTCAGGTTATAGTGAGGTTCAGGTTATAGTGAGGCTCAGGTTATAGCGAGGTTCAGGTTAGAGTATAGTGAGGCTCAGGTTAGAGATCATTGAGGCTAGGGTTATAGTGAGGCTCAGGTTATAGTGAGGCTCAGGTAATAGTGAGGCTCAGGTTATAGTGAGGCTCAGGTTACAGTGAGGCTTAGGTTACAGTGAGGCTCAGGTTATAGTGAGGCTCAGGTTATAGTGAGGCTCAGGAAATAGGCTCAGATAATAGTGAGGCTTAAGTTATAGTGAGGCTCAGGTTATAGTGAGGCTTAGGTTATAGTGAGGCTCAGGTTATAGTGAGGCTCAGGTTATAGTGAGGCTCAGGTTACAGTGAGGCTCAGGTTATAGTGAGGCTCAGGTTATAGTGAGGCTCAGGCTATAGTGAGGCTCAGGAAATAGGCTCAGGTAATAGTGAGGCTTAAGTTATAGTGAGGCTCAGGTTATAGTGAGGTTCAGGTTATAGTGAGGCTCAGGTTATAGCGAGGTTCAGGTTAGAGTATAGTGAGGCTCAGGTTAGAGATCATTGAGGCTAGGGTTATAGTGAGGCTCAGGTTATAGTGAGGCTCAGGTAATAGTGAGGCTCAGGTTATAGTGAGGCTCAGGTTACAGTGAGGCTCAGGTTACAGTGAGGCTCAGGTTATAGTGAGGCTCAGGTTATAGTGAGGCTCAGGAAATAGGCTCAGATAATAGTGAGGCTTAAGTTATAGTGAGGCTCAGGTTATAGTGAGGCTTAGGTTATAGTGAGGCTCAGGTTATAGTGAGGCTCAGGTTATAGTGAGGCTCAGGTTACAGTGAGGCTCAGGTTATAGTGAGGCTCAGGTTATAGTGAGGCTCAGGCTATAGTGAGGCTCAGGAAATAGGCTCAGGTAATAGTGAGGCTTAAGTTATAGTGAGGCTCAGGTTATAGTGAGGCTCAGGTTATAATGAGGCTCAGGTTATAGTGAGGCTCAGGAAATAGGCTCAGGTAATAGTGAGGCTTAAGTTATAGTGAGGCTCAGGTTATAGTGAGGCTCAGGTTATAGTGAGGCTCAGGTTATAGTGAGGCTCAGGTTATAGTGAGGCTCAGGTTACAGTGAGGCTCAGGTTATAGTGAGGCTCAGGTTATAGTGAGGCTCAGGCTATAGTGAGGCTCAGGAAATAGGCTCAGGTAATAGTGAGGCTTAAGTTATAGTGAGGCTCAGGTTATAGTGAGGCTCAGGTTATAATGAGGCTCAGGTTATAGTGAGGTTCAGGTTATATTGAGGCTCAGGTTATAGTGAAGTTCAGGTTATAGTGAGGCTCAGGTTATAGTGAGGCTCAGGTTATAGAGAGGCTCAGGTTATAGTGAGGCTCAGATTATAGTGAGGCTCAGGTTATAGTGAGGCTCAGGTTATAGTGAGGCTCAGGTTACAGTGAGGCTCAGGTAATAGTGAGGCTCAGGTTATAGTGAGGCTCAGGTTACAGTGAGGCTCAGGTTATAGTGAGGTTCAGGTTATAGTGAGGCTCAGGTTATAGCGAGGTTCAGGTTAGAGTATAGTGAGGCTCAGGTTAGAGATCATTGAGGCTAGGGTTATAGTGAGGCTCAGGTTATAGTGAGGCTCAGGTAATAGTGAGGCTCAGGTTATAGTGAGGCTCAGGTTACAGTGAGGCTCAGGTTACAGTGAGGCTCAGGTTATAGTGAGGCTCAGGTTATAGTGAGGCTCAGGAAATAGGCTCAGATAATAGTGAGGCTTAAGTTATAGTGAGGCTCAGGTTATAGTGAGGCTCAGGTTATAGTGAGGCTCAGGTTATAGTGAGGCTCAGGTTATAGTGAGGCTCAGGTTACAGTGAGGCTAAGGTTATAGTGAGGCTCAGGTTATAGTGAGGCTCAGGCTATAGTGAGGCTCAGGAAATAGGCTCAGGTAATAGTGAGGCTTAAGTTATAGTGAGGCTCAGGTTATAGTGAGGCTCAGGTTATAATGAGGCTCAGGTTATAGTGAGGCTCAGGAAATAGGCTCAGGTAATAGTGAGGCTTAAGTTATAGTGAGGCTCAGGTTATAGTGAGGCTCAGGTTATAGTGAGGCTCAGGTTATAGTGAGGCTCAGGTTATAGTGAGGCTCAGGTTATAGTGAGGCTCAGGCTATAGTGAGGCTCAGGAAATAGGCTCAGGTAATAGTGAGGCTTAAGTTATAGTGAGGCTCAGGTTATAGTGAGGCTCAGGTTATAATGAGGCTCACGTTATAGTGAGGTTCAGGTTATATTGAGGCTCAGGTTATAGTGAAGTTCAGGTTATAGTGAGGCTCAGGTTATAGTGAGGCTCAGGTTATAGAGAGGCTCAGGTTATAGTGAGGCTCAGATTATAGTGAGGCTCAGGTTATAGTGAGTCTCAGGTTATAGTGAGGCTCAGGTTACAGTGAGGCTCAGGTTATAGTGAGGCTCAGGTTATAGTGAGGCTCAGGTTATAGTGAGGCTCAGGTTATAGTGAGGCTCAGGTTATAGTGAGGCTCAGGTTATAGTGAGGCTCAGGTTATAGTGAGGCTCAGGTTATATTGAGGCTCAGGTTATAGTGAGGTTCAGGTTATATTGAGGCTCAGGTTATAGTGAGGCTCAGGTTATAGTGAGGCTCAGGTTATAGTGAGGCTCAGGTTATAGTGAGGCTCAGGTTATAGTGAGGTTCAGGTTAGAGTATAGTGAGGCTCAGGTTAGAGTATAGTGAGGCTCAGGTTAGAGATCAGTGAGGCTCAGGTTATAGTGAGGCTCAGATTAGAGTATAGTGAGGCTCAGGTTTTAGTGAGGCTCAGGTAATAGTGAGGCTCAAGTTATAGTGAGGCTCAGATTATATTGAGGTTCAGATTAGAGTATAGTGAGGCTCATGTTAGAGTATAGTGAGGCTCAAGTTAGTGTATAGTGAGGCTCATGTTAGAGTATAGTGAGGCACATGTTAGAGTAAAGTCAGGCTCATGTTAGAGTATAGTGAGGCACATGTTAGAGTATAGTGAGGCTCATGTTAGAGTATAGTGAGGCACATGTTAGAGTATAGTGAGGCTCATGTTAGAGTATAGTGAGGCTCATGTTAGAGTATAGTGAGGCTCAAGTTAGAACATAGTGAGGCTCAAGTTAGAGTATAGTGAGGCTCAAGTTAGAGTCTAGTGAAGCTCATGTTAGAGTATAGTGAGGCTCAAGTTAGAGTCTAGTGAAGCTCAAGTTAGAGTATAGTGAGGCTCAAGTTAGAGTATAGTGAGGCTCATGTTAGAGTATAGTGAGGCTCATGTTAGAGTATAGTGAGGCTCAAGTTAGAACATAGTGAGGCTCAAGTTAGAGTATAGTGAGGCTCAAGTTAGAGTCTAGTGAAGCTCATGTTAGAGTATAGTGAGGCTCAAGTTAGAGTCTAGTGAAGCTCAAGTTAGAGTATAGTGAGGCTCACGTTAGAGTACAGTGAGGCTCAAGTTAGAGTATAGTGAGGCTCATGTTAGAGTACAGTGAGGCTCAAGTTAGAGTATAGTGAGGCTCATGTTAGAGTATAGTGAGGCTCAAGTTAGAGTATTGTGAGGCTCATGTTAGAGTATAGTGAGGCTCAAGTTAGAGTATAGTGAGGCTCAAGTTAGAGTATAGTGAGGCTCATGTTAGAGTATAGTGAGGCTCAAGTTAGAGTATAGAGAGGCTCATGTTAGAGTATAGTGAGGCTCATGTTAGAGTATAGTGAGGCTCATGTTAGAGTATAGTGAGGCTCATGTTAGAGTATAGTGAAGCTCAAGTTAGAGTATAGTGAGGCTCATGTTAGAGTATAATCAGGCTCAAGTTAGAGTATAGTGAGGTTCAGGTTATAGTGAGGGTCAGGTGAGAGTATAGTGAGGCTCAGGTTAGAGTATAGTGAAGCTCAGGTTAGAGTATAGTGAGGCACAAGTTAGAGTATAGTGAGGCTCAGGTTAGAGTATAATGAGTCTCAGGTTATAGTGAGACTCAGGTCAGAGTATAGTGAATCTCAGGTTATAGTGAGGCTCAGAGTATAGTGAGGCTCAGGTTACAGCGAGGCTCAAGTTAGAGAACAGTGATGCTCAGGGTAAAGTATAGTGAGGCTCAATTTATAGTATAGTGAGGCTCAGGTTATAGTGAAGCTTAGGCTAGAGTATAGTGAGGTTCGGGTTATAGTGAGGCTCATGTTAGAGTATAGTGAGGCTCAGGTTAGAATATAGTGAGGCTCAGGTTAGAGTATAGTGAGGCTTAGGTAGATGTCGTTTTGATAAGGACCTGCCTCGTATGGGCCAGTAGGCCTTCTGCAGTGTTCCTACATTCTTATGTTCTTATGTTCAGGTTAGAGTATATTGACGCTCAGGTTAGAGTACAGTGCGGCTCAGGCTAGAGTATAGTGAGGCTCACTTTAGAGTATAGTGAGGTTCAGGTTATAGTGAGGCTTAGGTTTGAGTATAGTGAGGCTCAGGTTAGAGTACAGTGAGGCTCAATTTAGAGTATAGTGAGGCTTAGGTTATAGTGAGGCTTAGGTTAGAGTATAGTGAGGTTCAGGTTATAGTGAGGCTCAAGTTAGAGTACAGTGAGGCTCAGGTTAGAGTATAGTGAGGCTCAGGTTAGAGCATAACTAGGGTCAGGTTAGAGTATAGTGAGGCTTAGGTTATAGTGAGGCTCAGGTAAGAGTATAGTGAGGCTCAGGTTAGAGTATAGTGAGGCTTATGTGATAGTGAGGCTCAGGTTAGAGGATAGTGGGGCTCAGGTTATGGCGAGGCTCAGGTTATAGTGAGGCTCAGGTTAGATTATAGTGAGGCTCAGGTTATGGTGAGGCTCAGGTTATAGTGAGGCACAGGTTAGAGTATAGTGAGGCTCAAGTTATAGTGAGGCTCAGTTTAGAGTATAGTGAGGCTCAGGTTAGAGTATCGTGAGGATCAGGTTAGAGTATAGTGAGGCTCAGGTTAGAGCATAGTGAGGCTTAGGTTATAGTGAGGCTTAGGTTATAGTGAGGCTCAGGTTAGAATATAGTGAGGCTCAGGTTAGAGTATCGTGAGGATCAGGTAAGAGTATAGTGAGGCTCAAGTTAGATTATAGTGAGGCTCAAGTTAGAGTATAGTGAGGCTCATGTTAGAGTATAATGAAGCTCAGGTTATAGTGAGGCTCAGGTCAGAGTATAGTGAGGCTCAAGTTAGGGTATAGTGAGGCTAAGGTTAGAGTATAGTGAGGCTCAGGTTATAGAAAGGCTCAGGTTAGAGTATAGTGAGGCTCAGGTTACAGTATAGTGAGGCTCAGGTTATAGTGATTCTCAGGTTAGAGTGTATTGACGCTCAGGTTGAAGTATAGTGATGCTCAATTTAAAGTATAGTGAGGCTCAAGTTAGAGTATAGTGAGGCTCAGGTTAGAGTGTAATGAGGCTCAGGTGATAGTATAGTGAGCCTCAGGTTTTAGTGAGGATCAGGTTAGAGTATAGTGAGGCTCAGGTTAGAGTATAGTGAGGCTCAGGCTAGAGTATAGTGAGGCTCAGTTTAAAGTATAGTGAGGCTCAGGTTATAGTGAGGCTTAGGTTAGAGTATAGTGAGGTTCAGGTTATAGTGACGCTCAGGTTAGAGTATAGTGAGGCTCAGGTTAGAGTATAGTGATGCTCAGGTTAGAGTATAACGAGGCTCAGGTTAGAGTATAGTGAGGCTTAGGTTATAGTGAGGCTCAGGTAAGAGTATAGTGAGGCTCAGGTTAGAGAATAGCGATCCTCAGGTTAGAGTATAGTGAGGCTTATGTGATAGTGAAGCTCAGGTTAGAGTATAGTGAAGCTCAGGTTATGGCGAGGCTCAGGTTATAGTGAGGCTCAGGTTAGGGTATAGTGAGGCTCAGGTTATGGTGAGGCTCAGGTTATAGTGAGGCTCAGGTTAGAGTGTAGTGAGGCTCAGGTTATAGTGAGGCTCAGGTTAGAGTATAGTGAGGCTCCGGTTAGAGTATCGTGAGGTTCAGATTAGAGTATAGTGAGACTCAGATTAGAGTATAGTGAGGCTCAGGTTATAGTGAGGCTCAGGTTTGAGTATAGTGAGGCTCAAGTTAGAGTATAGTTAGGCTCAAGTTAGGGTATAGTGAGGCTCAGGTTAGAGTATAGTGAGGCTCAAGTTAGGGTATAGTGAGGCTCAGGTTAGAGTTTAGTGAGGCTCAGGTTAGAGTATAGTGAGGCTCAGGTTAGAGTATATTGATGCTCAATTTAAAGTATAGTGAGGCTCAAGTTAGAGTATAGTGGGGCTCAGGTTAGAGTATAGTGAGGCTTAGGTTATAGTGAGGCTCAGGTTAGAGTTTAGTGAGGCTCAAGTTAGAGAATAGTGAGGCTCAAGTTAGAGTATAGTGAGGGTCAAGTTAGAGTATAGTGAGGGTCAAGGTAGAGTATAGTGAAGGTCAAGTTAGAGTATAGTGAGGGTCAAGTTGGAGTATAGTGAAGGTCAAGTTAGAGTATAGTGAGGCTCAAGTTAGAGTATAATGAGGCTCAAGTTAGAGTATAGTGAGGCACATGTTAGAGTATGGTGAGGCTCATGTTAGAGTATAGTGAGGCTCATGTTAGAGTATAGTGAGGCTCGTGTTAGAGTATAGTGAGGCTCAAGTTAGAGTATAGTGAGGCACATGTTAGAGTATAGTGAGGCTCATGTTAGAGTATAGTGAGGCTCGTGTTAGAGTATAGTGAGGCTCAAGTTAGAGTATAGTGAGGCTCATGTTAAAGTATAGTGAGGCTCATGCTAGAGTATAGTGAGGCTCATGTTAGAGTATAATGAGGCTCAAGTTAGAGTATAGTGAGGCTCAAGTTAGAGTATAGTGAGGCTCAAGTTAGAGTATAGTGAGGCTCAAGTTAGAGTATAGTGAGGCACATGTTAGAGTATAGTGAGGCTCATGTTAGAGTATAGTGAGGCTCAAGTTAGAGTATAGTGAGGCTCAAGTTAGAGTATATTGACGCTCAAGTTAGAGTATAGTGAGGCTCATGTTAGAGTATAGTGAAGATCATGTTAGAGTATAGTGAGGCTCAAGTTAGAGTATATTGAAGCTCAAGTTAGAGTATAGTGAGGCTCATGTTAGAGTCTAGTGAGGCTCATGTTAGAGTATAGTGAGGCTCATGTTAAAGTATAGTGAGGTTTATGTGATAGTGAGGCTCAGATTAGAGTATAGTGAGGCTCAGGTTATTGCGAGGCTCAGGTTATAGTGACGCTCAGGTTAGAGTATAGTGAGGCTCAGGTTATGGTGAGGCTCAGGTTATAGTGAGGCTCAGGTTAGAGTATAGTGAGGCTCAGGTTAGAGTATAGTGAGGCTCAGGTTAGAGTATAGTGAGGCTCAGGTTAGAGTATAGTGAGGCTCAGGTTAGAGTATAGTGAGGCTCAGGTTATAGTGAGGCTCAGGTTTGAGTATATTGAGGCTCAGGTTTGAGTATAGTGAGGCTCAGGTTAGAGTATAGTGAGGCTCAGGTTATAGTGAGGCTCAGGTTAGAGTGTAGTGAGGCTCAGGTTATAGAAATCCTCAGGTTAGAGTTTAGTTAAGCTCAGGTTAGAGTATAGTGAGGCTCAGGTTATAGTGATTCTCGGGTTAGAGTGTATTGAGGCTCAGGTTAGAGTATAGTGATTCTCAATTTAAATTATAGTGAGGCTAAAGTTAGAGTATAGTGAGGCTTAGGTTATGGTGAGGCTCAGGTTAGAGTTTAGTGAGACTCAAGTTAGAGTATAGTGAGGCTTAAGTTAGAGTATATTGAGGATTAAGTTAGAGTATAGTGAGGGTCAAGTTAGAGTATAGTGAAGGTCAAGTTAGTGTATAGTGAGGCTCAAGTTAGAGTATAGTGAGGGTCAAGTTGGAGTATAGTGAAGGTCAAGTTAGAGTATAGTGAGGCTCAAGTTAGAGTATAGTGAGGCTCAAGTTGGAGTATGGTGAGGCTCAAGTTAGGGTATAGTTAGGCTCAAGTTAGAGTATAGTAAGGATCAAGTTAGAGTATAGTGAGGGTCAAGTTGGAGTATAGTGAGGCTCATGTTAGAGTATAGTGAGGCTTAAGTTAGAATATAGTGAGGCTCATGTAGGCACAGGATGTTCCAGTGATGGGACAAAGCAACAAGGTTGATAGGCACAGGATGTTCCAGTGATGGGACACAGCAACAAGGTTGATAGGCACAGGTTGTTCCAGTAATGGGACAAAGCAACAAGGTTGATAGGCACAGGTTGTTCCAGTAATGGGACAAAGCAACAAGGTTGATAGGCACAGGATGTTCTAGTGAAGGGGCACAGCAACAAGGTTGATAGGCACAGGTTGTTCCAGTAATGGGACAAAGCAACACGGTTGATAGGCACAGGATGTTCCAGTGATGGGACACAGCAACAAGGTTGACAGGCACAGGATGTTCCAGTGATCGGACACAGCAACAAGGTTGACGGGCACAGGATGTTCCAGTGATCGGACACAGCAACAAGGTTGACGGGCACACGATGTTCCAATGATGAGGCACAGCAACAAAGTTGACGGGCACAGGATGTTCCAGTGATGGGACACAGCAACAAGGTTGATAGGTACAGGATGTTCCAGTGATGAGGCACAGCAACAAGGTTGATAGGTACAGCATGTTCCAGTGATGGGACACAGCAACAAGGTTGACGGGCACAGGATGTTCCAGTGATGGGACACAGCAACAAGGTTGACGGGCACAGGATGTTCCAGTGATGGGACACAGCAACAAGGTTGACGGGCACAGGATGTTCCAGTGATGAGACACAGCAACAAGGTTGACAGGCACAGGATGTTCCAGTGATGGGACACAGCAACAAGGTTGACGGGCACAGGATGTTCCAATGATGAGGCACAGCAACAAGGTTGATAGGTACAGGATGTTCCAGTGATGGGACACAGCAACAAGGTTGATAGGTACAGGATGTTCCAGTGATGGGACACAACAACAAGGTTGATAGATACAGGATGTTCCAGTGATGGGACACAACAACAAGGTTGATAGATACAGGATGTTCCAGTGATGGGACACAGCAACAAGGTTGATAGATACAGGATGTTCCAGTGATGGGACACAACAACAAGGTTGATAGATACAGGATGTTCCAGTGATGGGACACAGCAACAAGGTTGATAGATACAGGATGTTCCAGTGATGGGACACAACAACAAGGTTGATAGATACAGGATGTTCCAGTGATGGGACACAGCAACAAGGTTGATAGATACAGGATGTTCCAGTGATGGGACACAACAACAAGGTTGATAGATACAGGATGTTCCAGTGATGGGACACAGCAACAAGGTTGATAGATACAGGATGTTCCAGTGATGGGACACAACAACAAGGTTGATAGATACAGGATGTTCCAGTGATGGGACACAACAACAAGGTTGATAGATACAGGATGTTCCAGTGATGGGACACAACAACAAGGTTGATAGATACAGGATGTTCCAGTGATGGGACACAACAACAAGGTTGATAGATACAGGATGTTCCAGTGATGGGACACAACAACAAGGTTGATAGATACAGGATGTTCCAGTGATGGGACACAACAACAAGGTTGATAGATACAGGATGTTCCAGTGATGGGACACAGCAACAAGGTTGATAGATACAGGATGTTCCAGTGATGGGACACAACAACAAGGTTGATAGATACAGGATGTTCCAGTGATGGGACACAACAACAAGGTTGATAGATACAGGATGTTCCAGTGATGGGACACAACAACAAGGTTGATAGATACAGGATGTTCCAGTGATGGGACACAACAACAAGGTTGATAGATACAGGATGTTCCAGTGATGGGACACAGCAACAAGGTTGATAGATACAGGATGTTCCAGTGATGGGACACAACAACAAGGTTGATAGATACAGGATGTTCCAGTGATGGGACACAGCAACAAGGAGTCACAGTTGGAAGTTGAAGATTCTGATGAGTTACAAGGATATTATGAATTATTTCTTCAGTCACAGTCACACACACACAAATATTGCATTAGGTTGAACTCTATCATTAACAAAATTTAACGCTTACCTTCATCATCATCATCATCATCATCATCATCATCGTCATCATCATCATCGTCATCATCATCATCGTCATCATCATCAGCTGAGACGTACATTCCTTCATGTTTGGCTAACTGCTTGACCTGTACCATTGGTAAAGTATTAACTAATCATCCTGTCATTTAAATACAGCCTCTACGTTACTTCAGCATAAAGGTTTCGAGACACTTGTCAGCAGATCAGTGTTCCAAACATATGGATAATAAAAAAAAATAAAAACTCACAATACCATGACTGGAACAATACACAAATAACCCGCTCAAGTGAGACTCAAACTATTGAAGACTTTTCGGTCCGACTTGTACCATTAACCAGCCACACACAACCGCGAAGGAAAGGGAACCAGTGCAAATATTCTCGGTTTTCTGAACCATTTATCTACGTTAAAGAATTAATTCACTCCAATTAATCTTCTTTACTTCTTCACAGAGATCCAACATATTCTTAATTTTATTTATATTGTGTCATCCAAATATAATTGAGACTGTTTCTTTCCTTTCACGTGTCCTCCATCATTAGGTGGCCCGTGGCCTGGTAGCAACACACTTTCTTCATACACTGAGTGTCCGTGGTTCGATCCTCGGCAGGTGTGGAAACAATTGGCGTGTTTCCTTACACATGTTGTCCCTATTCACCTATCAAGTGGGTACCCGGGTGTTAGTCGACTGGTGTGGGTCGCATCCTGGAGGACTACCTTGAAGGATCACAATGGCAATAAGACAGACAGTCCCCGATTTTGCACTGAGTTTCTGTGGTTATCCTGGTTGGCTTACCCTCCAGGGTTAAAAATCCGAGCAAAATCTTATAAAATGCCAATTGCAGTTTTTTCCCCCCACTCATTTCTGCATCTTTTTCTTTATTTCTCCAGTTATATGTTTTGTACAGCTGATAAATCATTAAACTTGGTTAAATGTCTTTTATTGACATCTTCTCTGATATTGTGATCAACGTCACTCGTAACATTCTCATTTGAGCTCAAACGAATACACACAACTGCCCATTACATTCTCAGTAGGACACTGTCAGTCAGACTTTGTCAGTCAGATATTTTCAGTCAGACATTCTCATTCAGATACTCTCAGTTAGACATTCTAATTCATACATTTTCACTCAGACATGAACGAACATTTAATCACAACCAGTAGTTTCACATTCAGATCTTGACGGATGAACACGTCTGTCCAGTACATTCTGACTTACACTTGAGTGAAACAGTAGTCACACAGTACATTCTCATTCACACTCAACGACAAGAATATTATCAGTAACATTCACCAAGACTTATTTCTCAGTTTTTTTTTTCAGAATTATCTTATTTCTCGGCATTTTGGTTTAATTCTCTATATTTTAAGGTATTTCCTTATATTTAAATTCATTTTCCCATATTTTAAGGTATTTTCCTATATTTTGAGATATTTCCCCATATTTATAGACATTTCCCCACATTTTAAGGTATTTCCCCATACTTTAAGGTATTTCCGCATATTTTAAGTATTTTACCCTCTCGCTTCACACGGCGAGGGTCTGGGTTCGACTCCCAGCCAGGGTAAAAACATTGGGCGTGTTTCTTTGCACCTGAGACATTGATTTAATTTGCCTGAAATGTTCAGCATAACAAGCGGCTTTCTATATAGTAGTATGTCATTGATGTCAGCTAGGACTGTATACCTTGTACATGTACTTGTAGTAAATAAAGATATTATTTATATACAGCGTGTCTAGATATGTCTCAACTATATACATACAGCGTGTCTATACATGTCTCAGCTATAAACAAACTTCCTCCTAATATTTTTACTTATTTTAGGACATATTTTAAGTATAAATCTATATGTTACAAGTAGGATTATCTTGGTTACTCAGCCTCACCAGGACCCACTTCTGCCTTGATTAACTCACTCACCCTTCCCCGGACCTACTTGACTAACCCACTCACCCTTCCCCAGACCTACTTGATCAACTCACTCACCCTTCCCCGGACCTACTCGATTAACACTCACCCTTCCCCGGACCCACTTCTGCCTTGATTAACCCACTCACCCTTCCCCAGGTCCACTTCCGCCTTGATTAACCCACTCACCCTTCCCCAGGTCCACTTCCGCCTTGATTAACCCACTCACCCTTCCCCAGGTCCACTTCCGCCTTGATTAACCCACTCACCCTTCCCCAGATCCACTTCTGCCTTCATTAACACTCTGAGAACATAAGAACATAAGAAAGAAGGAACACTGCAGCAGACCTACTGACCCATGCGGAACAGGTCCATGTCCCTCCCCCCCGGATTAGCCCAATGACCCACCCAGTCAGGTCACCTCCACTCAATGAAGGAGCACGGCACCAGACCCAGCAGCACAAGCTAGTCAGGTCCAACTCACACCCACCCACACCCACTCATTTATTTATCTAACCTATTTTTAAAAGTACACAACGTTTTAGTCTAAATAACTGTACTCGGGAGTTTGTTCCACTCATCCACAACTCTATTACTAAACCAGTGCTTTCCTATGTCCTTTCTGAATCTGAATTTTTCCAACTTGAAACCATTGCTGCGAGTCCTGTCTTGGCTGGAATTTTTCAGCACGCTATTTACATCCCCTTTATTTATTCCTGTTTTCCATTTATACACCTCGATCGAGAGAGTGCAGATTCAGGGCCCTCAGTCTATCCTCATAGGGAAGATTTCTGATATATGGGATCATCTTTGTCATCCTCCTCTGTACGTTTTCCAGAGCATTTATATCCATTCTGTAATACGGTGACCAAAACTGAGCAGCATAGTCTAAATGAGGCCTAACCAAAGATATATAGAGTTGAAGAACAACCTGAGGACTTCTATTATTTATACTTCTAGATATGAAGCCAAGAATTCTGTTAGCTTTATTGCGAACACTAATGCACTGTTGTCTTGGTTTTAGATCACTGCTAACCAGAACTCCTAAATCCTTTTCGCAATCAGTAGTATTAAGATCTACATTATTTAGTTTATATGTGGCATGGTTATTTAACTGTCCAACATTTAGAACTTTGCATTTGTCAATATGCAGTATGTAAGGTTATGAGGATAACAAAAAGATTAGGTGATGAAAGATTGGATATCAGATTGGAGGGAGAGAGTATGGAGGAGGTGAATGTATTCAGATATTTGGGAGTGGACGTGTCAGCGGATGGGTCTATGAAAGATGAGGTGAATCATAGAATTGATGAGGGGAAAAGGGTGAGCGGTGCACTTAGGAGTGTGTGGAGACAAAGAACTTTGTCCTTGGAAGCAAAGAGGGGAATATATGAGAGTATAGTTTTACCAACGCTCCTGTATGGGTGTGAAGCATGGGTGATGAATGTTGCAGCTAGGAGAAGGCTGGAGGCAGTGGAGATGTCATGTCTGAGGGCAATGTGTGGTGTGAATATAATGCAGAGAATTCGTAGTTTGGAAGTTAGGAGGAGGTGCGGGATTACCAAAACTGTTGTTCAGAGGGCTGAGGAAGGGTTGTTGAGGTGGTTCGGACATGTAGAGAGAATGGAGTGAAACAGAATGACTTCAAGAGTGTATCAGTCTGTAGTGGAAGGAAGGCGGGGTAGGGGTCGGCCTAGGAAAGGTTGGAGGGAGGGGGTAAAGGAGGTTTTGTGTGCGAGGGGCTTGGACTTCCAGCGGGCATGTGTGAGCGTGTTTGATAGGAGTGAATGGAGGCAAATGGTTTTTAATACTTGACGTGCTGTTGGAGTGTGAGCAAAGTAACATTTATGAAGAGATTCAGGGAAACCGGCAGGCCGGACTTGAGTCCTGGAGATGGGAAGTACAGTGCCTGCACTCTGAAGGAGGGGTGTTAATGTTGCAGTTTAAAAACTGTAGCGTAAAGCACCCTTCTGGCAAGACAGTGATGGAGTGAATGATGGTGAAAGTTTTTCTTTTTCGGGCCACCCTGCCTTGGTGGGAATCGGACAGTGTGTTAATAAAAAAAAAAGTCTGCCACTTCTCCGACCACTGCATCAGTCTATTCAAATCATCCTGGAGTGCTCTAATGTCCTCATTAGAATGAATTAGACGGCTTATTTTGGTGTCATCAGCAAATTTGCTTATGTCACTGCTTATTCCCTCATCTATGTCGTTTATGTAAATTGTGAACAATGGGCCCAACACTGACCCCTGAGGAACACCGCTTGTGACGTGCCCCCATTCTGATTTCTCCCTATTTATGCAAACTCTCTGCTGCCTATTTGTCAGCCATGCCTCTACCCAGGAAAAAATTTCTCCTATTCCGTGTGCCTTAAGTTTCCTCAGTAGCCTCTGATGTGGAACTCTATCGAAAACCTTACTGAAGTCCATATACACAATATCATATTCATTACCATGATCTACCTCCTCAAACACCTTAGTGAAAAAAGTTAGTAAATTCGTAGGACAGGAACGCCCCTTTGTAAAACCGTGTTGAGATTCATTAATCAATCTGTGCCTATCAAGATGGCTACGAATTGCTTCGGCAATTATTGATTCCATAAATTTTCCCACTATGGAAGTAAGGCCTATAGTTCGAAGCCAAGGACCTGTCACCTGCCTTGTAAATAGGTATTACATTTGCCATTTTCCACTTATCAGGCACTATGCCAGTTTGTAGTGATATGTTAAAAAGATTAGCCAGAGGTATGCTAAGTTCCTCTTTACATTCCTTTAACACCTTTGCAAACAGTTCATCAGGGCCTGGGGATTAGTTAGGTTTTAGTTTCTCTATTTGTCTGAGGACCATGTCACTAGTTACCGCAATCGTGCATAGTTTATTATCGCCTTGTTCTACATAATCTATTATTTCAGGAATATCGCTAGTATTTTCCTGGGTGAAAACTGAGAGGAAGTAGGTATTGAGAATTTTACACATATCCTTATCACTGTGAGTGATCTGACCAGAGTTACTCTTAAGTGGGCCAATCTTGTCCCTAATCTTACTTCTGTACGCCTGAAAGAACCCTTTTGGGTTAGTCTTTGAATCTCTTGCGACCTTATCCTCATAATCCCTTTTTGCTTTTCTTATTCCTTTCTTTATTTCTCTCTTTAATTGAATATATTGATTTCTTAAAACTGCCCATCCCCTCTTTTGATACGTCTATATATGCCTCTCTTTTGACCAATGAGATGTTTTAATCTATTGTTCTTCCATTTGGGGTCATTTTTATTAGATCTAATTTCCCTACTCGGAACAAAAGTTGTCTGGGCAGCTAGAACTATGCTCTGAAAATCGTCATATTGGCAACCAAGATCACCTACCTGACCCATAGTCAGGATATCCCAATTTAGCCCACCCAAGTAATTTTTCAGTCCCATGAAGTCGGCCAAGCGAAAATCTGGGACAGAGATTTGACTGCAGTTATCTGGGTAATTCCATGATATATTGAAACTAAGTGATTTGTGATCACTTTCCCCAAGCTCATCATTAACCTCAAGATTATTAACTAGTGAATCTTTGTTGGCAAGAACCAAGTCAAGCAGATTGTTTCCTCTACTTGGTTCTGTCACAACCTGTTCTAAAAAGCAATCCTGAACCGTATCAAGAAAGTCACTAGACTCAAGATTTCCTGTCATATTTTTCCAATCAGTTTGTCTAAAGTTAAAATCTCCCATTATCACAATATTTTCTTATCTAGATGCCTTATGAATTTCGTCCCATAACAGCTTACTGCACTCCCTGTCAAGGTTTGGGGGCCTATAATTCACACCCAAAATTAATTTGTCACGTCCCTCGAGAAACTGTAGCCAAACAGATTCTGTGTTCGATATTTCTAATCTTATATCATGTCTAAGACAACAATTTTAATTTTCTCTGAAATACATCGCCACTCCACCACCCTTCCTGCTGACCCTATCGGTGTGGAATAGTTTATAACCCTGTATGTTGCATTCAGAAGGCATTTCTCTATCTTTCAGGTTGAACCAGGTCTCTGTTATACCAATAATATCTATATTACCTACACTTGCAAGTAATCTTAGCTCATCTATCTTATTTCTTAGGCTCCTACTATTTGTATAGTAAACATTAAGGGAGCTAGTCACTCGTTGCCCTCTACTATCTCTCATTGTTAGTCGATCAATTGATTTGCCATTACTAGCAACTTTATTTTGAATATTGTCTTTTAAACATATCCCTGAGGTATCCCGGTAATAACTGCTGTTTTTAACCCTAATGCTGCAGCCTGATTGTTTACCACAAACACCCATACCTCTATAATCTATCAGTTTAAATTCCTAGACAAGTCATCAATTACCCTCTCAATCGAATTGGCTAATGCAGCCACTCCATCCCCAGAGAGATGATCCCCATCCCTTGCATACATATCATGTTTGCCAAAGAATAAGTCCCAGTTATCAATGAATGGGATTGCAAGTTACTTGCAGTACCTGTCAAGCCAGCAATTTATACCAATTGCACTAGACATTCATTCATTGCCCACTCATTTCTAGGCAAGATGCTTAGACCTAACTACTGTACTTATCCAGCAGCTCCTGTCTTCTGCCCTGCCCAGTGTCATTACCCACAGCACTAAGACAGATAATGGGCTTGTTCCCATTGCCTGCCATAATATTATCCAACCTGTTGACTATGTCACCAACACCAGCTCCAGGAAGACACACTCTCTGTCTGACTTTTCTGTCTCTGTTGCAAAATGCACGGTCCATATATCTTACCTGAGAATAGCCTACTATTAAAATATTCTTACCTTGATTAGTAGGGGAATCAGTGGTACCTTCAACCTCACTAACCCCTGAAGTACACTCGTCTTGGAGAACAGAGAACCGATTTCCTACCTTCACATTTTCTCTGTTAACTCTCCTCTTCTTCCTTCCTGAACTGTGAACCACTTGCCACTTAAAGCGACTGCCACTATCACTGCTGGTGACCATTTCCTCCTTACCAGCTAAATCCTTCTCACACTCACTCCCAAACTCATCTATGCGAAGCTTCAGCCTCCTATTTTCCTCCTGAAGAAGTAGAATCTCCTTCTTCAACACTTGAACCTGAGATTCTAAAACACTACAACAAGCCATGGTGCTTGGTAACAGCCCACGCTAACTCCCAAGAGCTTAGGCAGGTATGACCACACGTGACCACTGACCTCAGTGCCACTGACTGAGTGCCTTGAGTAAGGCACTCAACCTTCCCAGTATCCACTCCTGCCTTGGTTAACTCTCTGAACCTCGTCATAACCCCCTCCAGCCGTGTCTAAATCTCCCAGTTGCCCCAGTACTCATCACTCTCATCCTGGCCAACCAACTCGGTGTATCCACGAACCACTGCTGCCTCAGGTAGCCACAACATTAGTGTCAGAGGTGTCAGTTAACAACTGATCACCTCCTCATCCTGCATCACCTTACACCTGGCTGTCTTATCCCTTCAACATTTCCATTGTCTTATGTAGTCTCTATATACTCGTATATATATATATATATATATATATATATATATATATATATATATATATATATATATATATATATATATATATATATGTCGTGCCGAATATGTAAAACTGGTCAATTAGCAAGAACTCATTTAAAATTAAGTCCTTTCTAAAATTTTCTCTTATACGTTTAAAGATATATTTTTTTCATTAAAGCTGATGTAAAAATTTATAATTTTGCACCACAAGAATCTTAGAAAACTTACCTAACCTTATTATAACAAGAACAATTTATTTTAGCCTAACCCAACTAAATATATTTTAGATTTATTTACAATAATTTAATACTAAACAAACACAGTAAAATATATTTTTTTTGTTAGGTTCAGAATGATTTTGGCGAAATTATTGCATACACAAATTTTCGCTTGTCCTATATGGCAAGATGAGTGTTGCTATTTAAGCCAAGATCTCAAGTTCTGCCTATTCGGCACGATATATATATATATATATATATATATATATATATATATATATATATATATATATATATATATATATATATAAAACAGAGTAGGGGAGTTAGTAGATGGGGAGATAGAGGTATTAGGTAGATGGCGAGAATATTTTGAGGAACTTTTAAATGTTAAGGAAGAAACAGAGGCAGTAATTTCATGCACTGGCCAGGGAGGTATACCATCTTTTAGGAGTGAAGAATAGCAGAATGTAAGTGTGGAGGAGGTACGCGAGGCATTACGTAAAATGAAAGGGGGTAAAGCAGCTGGAACTGATGGGATCATGACAGAAATGTTAAAAGCAGGGGGGGATATAGTGTTGGAGTGGTTGGTACTTTTGTTTAATAAATGTATGAAAGAGGGGAAGGTACCTAGGGATTGGCGGAGAGCATGTATAGTCCCTTTATATAAAGGGAAAGGGGACAAAAGAGACTGTAAAAATTATAGAGGAATAAGTTTACTGAGTATACCAGGAAAAGTGTACGGTAGGGTTATAATTGAAAGAATTAGAGGTAAGACAAAATGTAGGATTGCGGATGAGCAAGGAGGTTTCAGAGTGGGTAGGGGATGTGTAGATCAAGTGTTTACATTGAAGCATATATGTGAACAGTATTTAGATAAAGGTAGGGAAGTTTTTATTGCATTTATGGATTTAGAAAAGGCATATGATAGAGTGGATGGAGGAGCAATGTGGCAGATGTTGCAAGTATATGGAATAGGTGGTAAGTTATTAAATGCTGTAAAGAGTTTTTATGAGGATAGTGAGGCTCAGGTTAGGGTGTGTAGAAGAGAGGGAGAATACTTCCCGGTAAAAGTAGGTCTTAGACAGGGATGTGTAATGTCACCATGGTT
Organism: Cherax quadricarinatus; assembly: GCF_038502225.1. Taxonomy (NCBI): domain Eukaryota; kingdom Metazoa; phylum Arthropoda; class Malacostraca; order Decapoda; family Parastacidae; genus Cherax; species Cherax quadricarinatus. The sequence goes on along the minus strand of NC_091330.1, from coordinate 26,049,375 downwards.
GTTTAATATATTTATAGATGGGGTTGTAAAGGAAGTAAATGCTAGGGTGTTCGGGAGAGGGGTGGGATTAAATTTTGGGGAATCAAATTCAAAATGGGAATTGACACAGTTACTTTTTGCTGATGATACTGTGCTTATGGGAGATTCTAAAGAAAAATTGCAAAGGTTAGTGGATGAGTTTGGGAATGTGTGTAAAGGTAGAAAGTTGAAAGTGAACATAGAAAAGAGTAAGGTGATGAGGGTATCAAATGATTTAGATAAAGAAAAATTGGATATCAAATTGGGAGGAGGAGTATGGAAGAAGTGAATGTTTTCAGATACTTGGGAGTTGACGTGTCGGCGGATGGATTTATGAAGGATGAGGTTAATCATAGAACTGATGAGGGAAAAAAGGTGAGTGGTGCATTGAGGTATATGTGGAGTCAAAAAACGTTATCTATGGAGGCAAAGAAGGGAATGTATGAAAGTATAGTAGTACCAACACTCTTATATGGGTGTGAAGCTTGGGTGGTAAATGCAGCAGCGAGGAGACGGTTGGAGGCAGTGGAGATGTCCTGTTTAAGGGC